>NC_047574.1:6268583-6458583 GCF_011004845.1 Esox lucius | reverse complement strand
CCACCATGTCACAGCCAAAACAAGTAGCTATATAGCTAAATGTACTTAAACAACATGCAAGATGTCAAGCAAAAATAACTAAACTTTTCCAATATATTTGGCCTTATCTCACTGTTGAATTAAACCTTTTTGGGGGAAACAGCACTTTTATTTCAAGTGGGCATAAAGATAATCTCTCCCGAGCAAAACTAAATGAATATAAACAAATCATTTTCATCATGGTCAATATAAACTTTGAATAGTGTCATAGATTTCAGTATACATTTATCATGCATACATTTCATTAAAAAATATCTTAGTCATAGAATGTGTTATTCTGTCTTTAATGCAAACACTAATGTTCCCATTAAGCCCATTTTGTTTCATGGTATTGAAACAAATTAGGTGTTGTAGATTGCATTTAAAAGAAACAATAATATAGCTTGAGCTTGGAGTGCAATAACTCACTGCTAACCTTGGTTATAAAATATGTGAAAGACGGCAGAGACATGTCATGTACGCCTAAAGAACGGGAACACTTTACATGGAACAGGTAAAATAACCGTTTGCTTCAGAATGTGCAGAGACAAAGTCACATCGCACTTCAGAATGTGCAGAGACAAAGTCACATCACACGACAGCCTGACAAGACTGTGACGCGGGAGCGCCTGAAGAGTTTTTAAAACTGAGGAGGAAGAGGTCAACGAAAGTTCAACTTAAAACTACGGGGTCTTTGCCTGCTTCTTTAGAGAGCTCATTTTAGTTTTGAAAGGAGAAATCGTTAATCTCCAATGCATCGTTGCGTTGTTCATTAATGAAAGTTTGGTACATCAATGTTGGGGGTAATTTGTGCGCGTGAAGTTTGTTTTGCAGCCAGGCAGCACCTGTTAGCTTAACACTCACTATGTTACTTTCGGAACATAGCTTTAATGTCAAAGTTGACCAATCCCATATTACTATAAAAACGCTGTTCAATTTGATAATGATCATCCATTTGTTAACATGATGACCATTAAATGTAAGATGCACAAACGTCAATGATCTGTTGCTTCTTTATTTCATGCGTGACTGTGTGTGTGTGTGTGTGTGTGTGTACCTCTTTCTAAGTGCACTAATAATGAATTGTAAATACAAACTGTGAGATGTTTTTCAGAGGAAAATATTGTTGAAAAAATTATTTCTCCCATAATATTTGTAAACAACCCACAAAAAACCAAGAGAAAGATAAATAATGAGACAGATTAATAATATGGCTTTCAGGAAGGTTGCATCCCCAATACCCCAGCTATTCCCTCTGTAGTACCCTACTTTCATCCTACAATATGGGCTGGGAGTGGCCTCAGCCAAGCCAACCACCCTCACTTCTTCATCTGTAATGTTAACTGACAATATGAGCCAGAACCAGAACGGTGAAGAGGAGTAGAGTGACACTACAACAGACGTCCCAGTGGAGTAATACTACAGAAGACATCCCAGTGGAGTGATACTACAACAGACGTCCCAGTGGAGTGATACTACAACAGACGTCCCAGTGGAGTAATACTACAGAAGACATCCCAGTGGAGTGACACTATAACAGACGTCCCAGTGGAGTAATACTACAGAAGACATCCCAGTGGAGTGACACTATAACAGACGTCCCAGTGGAGTAATACTACAGAAGACATCCCAGTGGAGTGATACTACAACAGACGTCCCAGTGGAGTGATACTACAACAGACGTCCCAGTGGAGTGACACTACAACCATAACAGACGTCCCAGTGGAGTGACACTACAACCACAACAGACGTCCCAGTGGAGTGACACTACAACCACAACAGACATCCCAGTGGAGTGACATTACAACAAACGTCCCAGTGGAGTGACACTACAACAAACGTCCCAGTGGAGTGACACTACAACAGACGTCCCAGTGGAGTGATACTACAACTACAACAGATGTTCCAGTGGAGTGACACTACAACAGACATCCCAGTGGAGTGATACTACAACCACCACAGACATACCAGTGGAGTGACACTACAACCACAACAGACGTCCCAGTGGAGTGACACTACAACCACAACAGACGTCCCAGTGGAGTGACACTACAACCACAACAGACGTCCCAGTGGAGTGACACTACAACCACAACAGACGTCCCAGTGGAGTGACACTACAACCACAACAGACGTCCCAGTGGAGTGACACTACAACCACAACAGACGTCCCAGTGGAGTAATACCACAAAAGATGTTCCAGTGGAGCGATACTACAACTACAAAAGATGTTCCAGTGGAGTGATACTACAACAAACTTCCCAGTGGAGTGATACTACAACAGACGTCCCAGTGGAGTGACATTACAACCACAACAGACGTCCCAGTGGAGTGACACTACAACCACAACAGACATCCCAGTGGAGTGACATTACAACAAACGTCCCAGTGGAGTGACACTACAACAGATGTCCCAGTGGAGTGATACTACAACAGATGTCCCAGTGGAGTGATACTACAACTACAACAGATGTTCCAGTGGAGTGACACTACAACAGACATCCCAGTGGAGTGATACTACAACAGACGTCCCAGTGGAGTGACACTACAACAGACGTCCCAGTGGAGTGATACTACAACCACCACAGACATACCAGTGGAGTGACACTACAACCACAACAGAAGTCCCAGTGGAGTGACACTACAACCACAACAGACGTCCCAGTGGAGTGACACTACAACCACAACAGACGTCCCAGTGGAGTGACACTACAACCACAACAGACGTCCCAGTGGAGTGACACTACAACAAACGTCCCAGTGGAATGATACTACAACAGATGTCCCAGTGGAGTGACACTACAACCACAACAGACGTCCCAGTGGAGTGACACTACAACCACAACAGACATCCCAGTGGAGTGACATTACAACAAACGTCCCAGTGGAGTGACACTACAACAGACGTCCCAGTGGAGTGACACTACAACAGATGTCCCAGTGGAGTGATACTACAACTACAACAGATGTTCCAGTGGAGTGATACTACAACTACAACAGATGTTCCAGTGGAGTGACACTACAACAGATGTCCCAGTGGAGTGATACTACAACTACAACAGATGTTCCAGTGGAGTGACACTACAACAGACATCCCAGTGGAGTGATAGTACAACAGACGTCCCAGTGGAGTGATACTACAACAGACGTCCCAGTGGAGTGATACTACAACTACAACAGACGTTCCAGTGGAGTGATACTACAACTACAAAAGACGTTCCAGTGGAGTGACACTACAAGAAACGTCCCAGTGGAGTGATACAACAACAGACGTTTCAGTGGAGTGATAGTACAACTACAACAGACATTCCAGTGGAGTGATACTACAACTACAACAGACGTTCCAGTGGAGTGATGATTTAACAGACACACATGCAGATACAGATGTACACACTGATTGGGGGACAGATCAGCCAATGGCGTTAGAATCCCATCCAAGTGACTATATTAAAATGGTGGAAGCCCTCAGTAGTTTCCCATACTAAAACTACAACTACAGCATATATGTAACGATCCATCTCGACGGGATTCACCCATCATCCATTCCTACTCCTCTCAATGCAGGCTCCACCCCTGACACCACACACCCCAGTCAAACAGCCAATCAGACAATCAACCAATTAGACAAATCCCTGCTTGTTGAACCTCCAGAATTAACGGTACACGTGAAGATGTCCTATGGTGACGAGCGGATAATCCTCAGGCCACATGCACTGACACCCAACACCAAATCCACCTAGCTAATCCAACACACGACTCCACCCAGACATGGCCAGCCCCACCACAAGACACCACCCAGGCACGTCATCCTTCTATAGGGCTAAAGTCCTAGAGCCAGCCGGCCAGCAGGCCGCTTCATGTGACCCAGCCTGGTCTTCCTCGCGCTGTACTGACCTGCGCTGCTCTGAGCGACCGCGTTGACAGACAACTCCATGACCAATGATGAGCGTGACAGGAAAGGAACTGTGGCTAAATAGCCGGCACTTGAACACTTAATGTCATTATTAGATGCTACTTACGGCTTTAGCCAACCAACACGCGGCCTGACGAGGCGACAGGCAAGGCCCTCCCACATTCCCTCGTCTGAACACCAAAGCTATTATGGAGCTGCACGTTAATGTTATATTGTTAAAAGATAAAGATCGTAATTCTGTACAATAATTAGGAAAAATATTTTGGATATGTACACTACCGTTCAAAAGTTTCAGGTCACTTACACATTTCCTTGGTGTGGAAGAGAAACCCCATTTTTGGTCCATTAAAATAAAATAAAGTTGATCAGATGTACAGATCAGAAATTGTTAATGTTGTAAATGATCATTGTAGCAGGAAACGGCAGATTTTCAGTGGAATATCTACATAGGTGCACAGAGGCCCATTATCAGCAACCATCACTCCTGTGTTGCAATGTCACATTGTGTTTGCTAATCCAAGTTTATCATTTCCTTTCAAAAACAAGGACATTTCTAAGTGACCCCAAACTTCTGAACTGTAGTGTATGTATTGCAAAACTAAACTACATGGGTCATAGCACGAAAGGAAAGATATAAGATATCACATGCTCATCAGCATGCACGTTTAAACATAAAGCTATTTCATACAATTAATAAGAGGACTGTACTTCACCAGCATATGACTACCTGTCATCAGTCAGAAAATAAATCCATCCCCCGAGACTGCCTCTAAACTGCTCAGAGCAAGAGAAAGAGAATGAGGAAAAGAGAAGAAGAGAAAGAGAGCGAGAAAGACAGCGAGGGAAAGAGGGCAAGATGTAGGAAGAAAATGAAATGGTACAAACACTTTGCTATTTAAAAAAAGATACATATTGTCAATATGTCAAGCCCCCCCCAGCTTATGACAAACTGAAAGTGTCTCCTTCAACAAAAACAAGTACACAACAGTGCATATCTTCAGACCATTTTCCACCTGCCACTCCACACCACTTCCCTTTATGGCTACGCTCGGGTGCCTCAAATGCCACCCTATTCCCTATGTAGTGCACTACTTTTCACCAGGATCCTGGATGTAGTGCACTGCGCTTCACGCAGGGACTAGGGTTTAATTTGGAACGCTGCCTCAGGTTTCTCTCCCCAACATTATCCCCATCCTTTAAACATACAAGATAATCTCTCTCTGATTACCGGCAAACCCTGGTGTCGCCTAGCAACACGCAATTAAGGACTATGTTTGCTTTTTTTTTTTAAGATGGTTGTCGAGGCGAGAGCTGCCGCCGTCCATTATCAGAAGGAATTACTGAGGCAACAAATGCCAGCCATGCGGTATGCAAATCGCATGGTTTTGCTGCGGCAACGGTTGTTTAACTTGTAGGGGGATAAAACAGCCACCAGCCGAGTCAGAGACAGAGAGAGTCAGAGAGAGTCAGAGTGAGTCAGAGACAGAGAGAGAGTCAGAGAGAGTGAGTCAGAGTGAGTCAGAGAGAGTCAGAGTGAGTCAGAGAGAGTCAGAGAGTCAGAGACAGAGAGAGAGTCAGAGAGAGTCAGAGTGAGTCAGAGAGAGAGAGTCAGAGTGAGTCAGAGAGAGCGTCAGAGCCCCAGGAAAGCCACGCAGGACATAAACCCATTTGGATCCAACCGAACCAAGAGAAAACAGAAACAGAGCTAATTGGAAGGCTACCTTGCTCTCAACAGAGAGTACACAGTGGCAGAATACCCAAAATGGAATCAAATCTTGACTATGTAAAGACTCAATGAACTTGGCCGCTCAACAGGAATTAGCCGCCATAGGCAAACCTGGGTCTCGACAGAAGACAAGTGATATACACACTTTTCACAAAAAGAGGAGGAAACGCTTTCTGACCTGTCAAATTCATGACCACATTAGAGAGACATATTTCCTTCAGATTATACAGACCCACAAATAATTTAAAACGGATAAACCTGAAAACAGGCGAAATACTACAAAGTGCAGTTGCAGCAGCAAGATTTGTGATCCAATGCCGTGAGAAAAGGGAAACAGTGGACTACGAACAACATTGTGAACCTAACTAATATTAATCTTAATTAACTTTCCCTTATTATTCTCACTTGTAACTATTTGCCAATTTTTACATCACTGTACACAGCTTATAATATAACATCCAAAATGCCTTTATTCTTTTTTTAAACATGTGTAACATACTTAGAATTACAGACTCATTTATTTTAGTTTTGTTTTCACTTTAGTAATATATGATAGCTTTGACCCAAAGGCAACAAATGTTTCCCATGCCATTAAAGCTGAAATGTAATTCACAGAGAAAGTCACAGAGAGAAAGTGAGGGAAAGAGTCAAAGTATCAGAGACAGAAAGAGTCACGAGAGAAAGAGGCAGAGCATCAGAGGCAGAAAGAGTCACAGAGAGAAAGGGAGACAGTTAATCAAAAATGGTTATGAACAGAAAGAGAAACAGAGATTCAGAAAGAGTCAAAGAGGGAAACAGAGAAAGAGTCACAGACACAGACAGAATCTTTGCAGAGGCCAGGGAGAATGGCCAATGGGATTTGCAGCTAAACCACTGGTAAGAGGTTATTAAAGGATCTAATCCTTCTCAAATACTCACCAACTTGTTGAAAAGGGGATTCAAGCATCCTAGTAACAACAGTTAGCGGAATGGGAGAATTTGTTCTGATGGTCACTTTACAAAATAAATCTGTTACTGACCTTGTATGACGGTCAACATATCCACAGAGAAATGTTGAGACATCAAAGTTACATGACTTGTAGCCTAAAACCTCCCTAACAACAATGTCAAGACCGCAACTACTTTACATTTGAGTCGAGTGCCATAACAACAGAGATATGCTGTAACACAAGCACATAGGAAGCACTTGACAGCATCAATTTCACATAATCTTCAAAAGAAAAATCCTTTACAATTTTGCTTTACGTGGGAGCAACCCGATCTCCATGTAAATTGATTCGTGAGAATTTCTAAGCAGGCACTCAAACCAGAACCCAAGTGCCAAGGGGATAACAACTACCCTCCAAACCACGTCCACACACACACACACACACACACACACACACACAGAGAACAAGTGCTTGAATATATGGAGACATATTGTGGAAGACATTGCGTCAGACACTGAGAAACAGAAAAGCAGTACGCTGAATGAAAGAGTGAAAGACTTACTTTAAATTACTTTTCAGTTTGAGCCAGGTAGGCTATAATAAGATACATTTTTCGCTACTTCTCAGGAATGGGTTGTTGGATGGGCAGGGGGGGTTAAGACTGAGGAATTTTCCAATAAAACCAACTGCTAGCCACTAATCCTTGCCTATATTGAGAGCCTTTGTGTATGAATTTGTCTCCTTTACTCTGTGTATGTAGCTCGGTTGTCTGAAAAACAGAAGCTAGCTAGAGATTACAATCAAATTCATGAGACACCAACACATCCAATTACAATAATAGGATGGCTGGATACAAACGGACCTGATTAGGGAGGCCAGCACTGCAGAATACTGAGGTCCTGATTAGGGAGGCCAGCACTGCAGAATACTGAGGTCCTGATTAGGGAGGCCAGTACTGCAGAATACTGAGGTCCTAATTAGGGAGGCCAGCACTGCAGAATACTGAGGTCCTGATTAGGGAGGCCAGCACTGCAGAATACTGAGGTCCTGATTAGGGAGGCCAGCTGTAAAACAGCAAGTGACTCTCTCTCAAACACACTCAGGCCAGGATTACTTCACACCTGCCATTGCAATGTTGACCTAGTGTCTTTATTTACAATATTAATCAGCTAATCCTGAAACAGGAAAGCATTCCAGGTGGGTGGCGTGCATCTGGTAATTCTGTTACTAAATAAAAGTTAGGTCTTTGTTCCAATAAAAATACTTACTGGTGTATTCCTGAACAATAGTTAAACTCATCTTACTGGTGTATTCCTGAACAATAGTTAAACTCATCTTACTGGTGTATTCCTGAACAATAGTTAAACTCATCTTACTGGTGTATTCCTGAACAATAGTTAAACTCATCTTACTGGTGTATTCCTGAACAATAGTTAAACTCATCTTACTGGTGTATTCCTGAACAATAGTTAAACTCATTTTAATGGTACATTCAAGAACACTAGTTAAACTCAACTAAATGATTTATAACAGAAATACTGAAAAATTCCTGAAAAAAAGCTCAACTCATCTTCCATGTAACTCAGATGCGATGTTAAGAGTTCTCTTTGCTTTGTCACTCACTTCACCTAAGGTTTCAGACTTCTAAATAATTCCTCCAAAAGCACAGTTTAACCATCAACACGCACGTTAACCCGGTACCGGAAACCAGAACCAGACCGGTCACTATTGGTAACTACTGGTTACTACTGGTTACTAATGGTAAACAAAAAAACAGCATTAATTACTCACACCTACAGGATGGCTACCTCTGAGAGGAACGTTCCCCAATATGTACATCATAAGGATCTAGTACCATTCTAAAGTCAGCAACAGGTTAGTGTTTGAGAGAAGATCGGGGGGGAGAACACAGATCCACATGCCTCACCAGGTGGTGATAATTCATGCATAAACAGGGTCACCATTTAAAACCAGACCATTTAGTTAAGCTGCTTATACCTGTCAGATATATCACACACTCACATGGGCGCAAAGACACACACACACACACACAAACCCACACGATTCCCAGAAAATCCATTTGAAATGGTTTTCGTTATAAAATGTAAATGTCGTGGCTATGGTTATCAATGATGCTGAAACATTAGAAGGACACACAGATAAGCCCAATGGACAAACACTCCCGTCTAAACCGAGTCAACAAGGAGCCAGCTAAGGAAGAGATAGGAAAACATGTCAGAGTAAGAACCAGAGATAAACCAAACTGTGGTGAGGAAACGGGAGGGAGTCGGAGGGAGGGACAGAGAGGACGCAGGAGTCTGGTTACTTGTGTCGGGCGAGGCGACCATGGTGGAAACGATGACGGGCGGTCCGGTCCGGCGTCCGGCCGTCCTGCCGTTGTTCAGAGTCTGCATGGAGGTGGACGTCACGGGCAAGGCTCCGGGGTTCTCCCCCGTCAGGGCCGCCCCCTTCCTCAGCAGCTGGGGGGAGTGCAGCGGGCTCTGGACTAACGCCGGGGACAGCGGGGGCAGGTTGGGGGCCCGCTTCATCAGCTCCATGGGGGAGTAGGAGCCGGAGAAGGTTTTGGGGGCCGCCCCTCCCGGGGTGTTGGGCGCCGGGGGCTGCTGGTGCTGCTGGGCGGACATGGCGATGCCGGTGTGGGCGTTGTACATGGAGAGAGGCCGGGCCGGGGTCGCCGCGTTACCGTACCCAGTAACAGGACTCCCAGAGAAGCTGCCCCGGGGCGCACCGTACGTGGTCGTCTCCAGGAGGTGCTGGGAGGGCGCACTGCTCGGCCTCCTGCCAAGGAACTCCCCCATCCTGGGGCTGAAGGTCTGCATGGCGGCGGGGGACTGCTGGTGCAACATGCCGGGGTCCACGGTCATGCTGGCCAGCCCCTGGGTTAAGCCTTGCATGTACAGGCTGTTGCCGTGGCTGAAGCTGTTAGAGCGGGCCCTGATGCGCTGCTGGGCGGCCTGGGCCGACTCCCCGGGCTGCTGCTTGCAGTGGAGCACCACACTGGACAGCGCCCGGGCCTGGCCCAGGTTCTGCGCAACCGAGCGGACGTCGTGGTCCTCCATGACCGCTAGCATGGAGGGGGAGTCGAAGCCCTGCTGGAGCAGTAAGCTGATGGTGCTTTCCGTCAGACCCTCGGCTCGGAGGAATGTGAGGAACCCTGGGTCCACCACCCTCTTGGGGTCCATGCTCATTCCTGCGCCGGGGTGTTGCTGGGCCAGGCCCCCTGCCGGGATCATCCCGTAGCTGGGGTCGTATGCCGGGTCGTAGGGAAGCCTCTGAGATGGCACGGCCCCGTAGCGCTGGAGGGATCCGTCCATGTGTTGCCGGGTAGCCGGCTCTACCACCAGACTAGTGGCCGCTGAAGCCTGTCCAGCCGCGACACACGGCCCCAGTGGGTGACTGTAGATGTCACCGTGGAGGAGTGGGTGGAGATGAGAGGAGAGAGACTGAGACGCAGCGTAAAAAGGAAGCGGGGGTTGAACCCCGTAGCAAGCAGGAGATGGAGCTCTGCCGACACCGACGCCCTGCTGGCAGTCTGGGATTATCTTGCCTTCTCGGTACAACCGGCTCAGCTCACCATGAGCAGGAGGGGGAGGTGGGGGAGGGGGCGGCGGGGGAGGGAGAGGGGGAGGGGGCGGGGGAGGGGCAGGGGTCGGAGCGGGGGCGGGCGGGGCGGACCTGGCTTGTCCCCGATCCCACACAGAAGCAGAAACCCCGCCTCTTAGGCACGCCCCTCCACCCACCGGTACCGACATCCCATAATGCCCCGTTGATGCTGATCTGTTAAGCAGGGGATGATGCTGCTGCGGGCTGTTCCGATATAAGGAGGACACGCCTTCAGGTGGACGAGGAGATAAGGGCCTTGTGGCGGAGGTGTTGCTGGGCTGCAGCTGATAGAAATCCCGCTGAGCTGGAGGGGCCACAGAAGAGGCCCTGGCAGCCATCATCTCCCGGAAATACAGGCTACTCAGCTCAGGCACGGAGTTCTTCCTCTCCAGGGTGTTTGGGAGTGCTAGCCCCGGTCTGTCCGGGTAGAGTTGGTAGACGTAAGGGGCTTCGTCCTTCTGAGGAACATAGTCTGCAAGAGGAGGCCGCAACTCAGGAGGCAGCTCGTACCACACGCCGCCCTCGCCCCCTACCAGCGCCACCGAATTCCTGCGCCCCGCAATCCTGGAAGCGTCTTGGTGACCCCAGGGAGTCTGGTGTTCCCCCGCGCCCCTGAAATATTCTTCAGGTGTCCATCTGGTTCCTGGACCGCTCCAACCCTGAGAGAGACCAAAACACGACTGTTCGCCGGACACAGGCATCGAAAGAGAGGCCAGCAAAAATCGGATCTGCTTTTAAGACAGGGTCAGAAAAAGCACCCGGGTGTTTGCTTTCACGCCTCGGGTTACATTCCCTCCATCAACAGGAGCAAAAGGGAGGGACGGAGGGAAGGGGGGGAGATGAAGCGTGAAGTTAAAAGGTATTCTTTCTACCTGCTCCAGCTGGGCTCCAGCTGGACGGGAGGGTGACTGTTCTCCCATCAAGGGTGTGCTATCATATAGCTCGCGCATAGCAGGCCACTGCTAAATTATTTAAACCTGGAAACATTAGAATGCCAGGAGCCAAACGCACAAACAAACACACACAAACACACACACACAAATGCAAAGAAACATACATTTTACTATCAAGGGGAGGACCGGCAATTTTGTACCGTTAATATAACAATTTGACCTAATCCCTTAACCCTAGCCATGACCGTAAACTCAATAACCTAACCGTTATGCCTAAACTTATCCTAACTCTATATCTGACCCTTAATGCCTAAATGTAACCCTGATTCTAAGCTTAATAGTAACCCCTAATCCAAATTCGAACCTGAACCAAAAACGGCTTTTTTGACCCAGTCAAATTTTACTTGTATTAGTCTTCTTGCAGGGATTCTCTATGCCAGCTAGGATAGTAGAACCTGCACAGACCCACACACACACATAAAACCATGACACACATACTTATTTTGTAAACACACACATATCATGCACCCAATTTTGCACAAACACACACACAGACGCACACACACAAACACACAAACCCACCTTAAGAGGCCTGCTACTATATTTCATTCTACTCCAGGAAACATGTCTGCGCTAGGCCGGCGCCACCATACAGGATTGTGGGTAAAGATTGGGGTGAAGGCATGCGATAGGGACGAAGCTAGAACAGAATGCACGTGGAGGAGGGGTCAGGGTAATCCAATGGGGTTGATCCGTTTGTTTGGCAGTAGCCGGCCACGGCACCGCAACGCCACAAAGGATTAGAGTTCAAATAAAACCTGCTTAATTCTCTACCGCCTCCTGTGACATCGCATGAACCGCTATACTGACAAACAGTCCAACTTCAGTTCAAGGCAAAGCCTCAAATAGCGTTTGAACTTTCCCTTTTAACGGCCAGGCATCAGCTCACTGTTCAGCAAATAAACGATTGCTTCAAACAAACCCTGTGTCTGAATGAGTTGTTCGCCAGACTGACCCCACAAAAGAAGATTATGGAGAGCAACCGGATTGCCATTTCAGAGGCAGCAAAAGGGGGAGTAGCGGCCCATGTACCAAACAGTTCGAAGCAGGGATCTGAGCTGGGGCGTCCTGTGAATAGAACAGGATACAGGCTACCATACAGGCTATGGTATGGTATAGTCCATAGGCAGTGGAGTAAATCTGGTCTGAAAATACACAGTAGTTAGGCTATTCTGTTTGTTGGAAACACGATTAAAATATTAATTGGTGCATTTAAAACATATTTTCTTAACTGGTACAACAAAAAAACCTTCTGGTGAATGAACTCATTTATGCTGCAGAAACAACCCTAAATGCTAACCATGCAAAATTGTTGCTAGTGAAGACCAAAATTAAAGTGTATGTACACCTACAGATAAAAGAACCAGTCCTCAAATAAGATACCTCGATTGCTGTTTGTTGCATTGTTTTGGACACAAAACGGTATAATTTAGTTTGTCATCATTTAGTGCCAAATTCATGATTATGGCATTGTCTTGTCACAACAACGCCACAGCAGATTTGGGAGAGTTGAAGGTCGGGACATGCATCCTTCTTATAGCACGTCTTTCTCAACCAGAACGTTTTTACTGGCACTCAAAAGCACTGATTGTGTTAAGTGCTAAAAAGAAAATCAAAGCCCAAGTTACTCATAAATGCTCCACTCATAGTACAGTAGTGGTGTGCTAAATATATAATACAGTACAACAAGGCTTTATAGGGGACTGACGTTCTTAAAATTAGGCTGAACACACATGCTCCTAGTACAAAAGGTCAGTTGCATAGTGAGGCATAGTGAGGTCCAGGGTTAGGAAAAAATGTTCCTGCTTGTTCCGGTACTATATGACTTCATCTCACTCAGATATCTTCATCTCACTTAAATATCTTTACCCTAAGCTAATACCATCAAATACCTCAGTCATATGAAACTGCCTATGGCCAGCAAAGCCAGCTGTATAAGAACAGACCTCTTGTAACACCAACTGTTATGTCACAATCTCGTGACATGAGAATGTCGAGTCCAGAGGGAGAGAGAAGTCACAAAAAAGGTCATGACCTTCTCATAGTAACACACAAACACACACACACACACACACACACATACACACACACACACAAGAATATGGAGACAGATCAATGATAAGATCAACTGATAGAGCCTGAGCCATGTACAAATCACACACTCCAACCAAACAGCGCCCTCTACTGGACAGCCCCCATTACCCCAGCACAAACAATTAAACAATGATGGGGCAAATTAACCTGGTACGATAATGGTCAACGATAATATTGCAATTCTTTATGTTTTGTGATGTACTCAGTATTGAGATTCGATATTGTGAAATATTGCATTATTATTTGCTTTTATAATTTGTACATATTTTTCTTAACGAATTTACATAGCCATAAGGATAAAAATAGCAGAAACTGACTAGACCTCATTTAATCAACGACTTTCATTGAAAACGTATTCGTGCAGATGAACATTATGATGACTTAATTGAATCCATCTGAGGGCAGCTCATGGTCTACTTAGAAAACGTACTCCAGCGCGGTTTAGATGCAGCTATTGAACAAATAGCTTACACAACTTACACAAATAAAAGATCTTACACCGTGAAACACAAAAATACATATGCTGTGAGATGTTTGCAAAATAATGTAAGTATTTCTAATAAAAAGTAACGTGATATATTGCTGCTCATTTTCCAAACAAATCCCGTGACCCCAGTCTAAGCCAAAATATCACAGATCAGACATTTTCAACTGCCGCTGAAAGGAGGTTAATGTGGTAACGGTGACAACAGAACTCGCGTCTATGAGAGAAGCTAGCTTGAATCTGACTACAGTCGGTGAGTTTACGTCTTAGCAAGCAGTATTTTTTACAGTCAAACTGACACTGAGAAATTGTTTTTAAACACTCGCTTCAGGAGATTTGCAGCTAAACGGCTATTTTGCGCTGCGAAATTTATATTTCAACGCCGGTCTCCAGGACAAACGGCGGTAGTCCACAGTACAGTTGTTACAGCTAGCTAAACGTCAAAAATACTTTGAAAACGACATTGGTAGATTTTTATCTTGAGCTATATCACAACTTGCATATAGTCCTACTTGAGTATGTGTCACAAAATTGTGAGTGAAACACAATGTTTGGAGCCCTCTTCGTGACCACCTACCAGTGTGGCTGAATAGACTCGACCTGCAAATGTCAAAATCAACCCACATTCGGCATGAATAATAAACAATTATTGGCGTATCGATACAGTGCTGTGGGGGAAAACTGCAATAATATACTCACTGTCTTGATTCATTATAGGATAGACAGGACACACAGTTGACGTTACAGACTAGCCTGCCAACAGGCAGTTGAAGCTCTGACAGGAAAGGGTGGACAGATCGCGCTGTTCAGTGGATTTAGGCTATCTGAGATGAGCAGATGCTGCTTCCATACTCAGAACACTGCCTCTTATGTTTAGTTAGGGAAGACAGAGGACCACAGAGCAAGAGAGAAATTGAGCAATGGTGGAGAGAGGGACGAAAGGAAGGCAAACAAAGAGTAGAGATATATTTTAGACCGGTAATACGTTATCCTGAGTAGGCTCTCATCTACACTCCCTGTTGAGGGGGGAAACAAACCCGCATCCCGCGTAGACCACAACAGCGTAAACAAGACAACCCGGCCGTCTTAAATTAACACTAACATACATACACAAATGTCATCAGCTGTAGCTAAGTGGTTGTACTTCAAAGACAGGATGGAGAGGTGGGTGAGGAGGAGAGTGTAGTGGGGCGAAGAGAGGGGGAACTGGAATGGTGAAGGGGAGAGGGGAAGGCCAGGAAAGCATAGTGGGTTAAAGAGAGGGGAGGACAGGAGGGGTGTGGAAAAGTTGAGGGTGAGGAAAAGGAGATGGGATGGGAGTTGGCTTCAGTGGATTGTTGTAGTTGTTCAGATGTGTAATAGGAACATTGTGTGTGTGTGTGTGTGTGTGTGTGTGTGTGTGTGTGTGTGTGTGTACCATTTAAGTATTTCTCTAATAGCCCACACTCATACACACCAAGGCATACAGAGGCATGTTTTTTGTAGTTACTTTCTCAACATTGTGTTGCATTATGGACTTACTTGGTAATTGATTAAGTATTTTGCAAATCTACGCACAATGCTCCATAAGGACAAAGTGAAAAAAAAAATGTTTTTGGAATATGGTGCCAATATATTGAAAACCAAAAACAGTAATATCTCATGTACAGTAGTATTTAAACCCTGTGCCATGACACTCCAAATTGAGCTCAGATGCACTCTGTGTCCTTTGATCATGAGATGTCTGTAGAACTTGACTGGAGTCCATCTATTGCAAATTCAAGTAATTGGATATGATTTAGAGAAGCACACACCAGTCTAAATAAGGTCCCACATTTGCAAAGTGCATGTCAGAGCAAAAACCAAGCCTTGAAGTCCCAGGAACTGTCCTTAGACCTTCAAGATAGCATTGTGTCATGGCACAATTCTGGGGTAGGTTATAAAAAAATGCTAAGCACTGAAATTTCCCTGGAGCCCAGTAGGCTCCATCATTGTGAAATGGTAGAGGTTTTGAATCACCAAGACTCTAACTTGACTTGCCCATCTGGCTAAACTAAATAACCAGGCAAGAGTGGCCTTGGTTATGGAGGTGACAAGGACCCAATGGCCATAGTAACAGAGCTTTAGACTTTCTCAGCAGAGATGGGAGAACCTGCCATAAGGCAGCACTCCTTCAATCAAGCTGGATTGGTAATGTGTTAAACAGAAAACATCTGGTAATGTATAAAACAGAAAACCACTGTTTAACATTTAAAACAGAAAACCTCTGGGTAATGTGTAAAACAGAAAACCTCTGGGCAATGTGTTAAACAGAAGACTTCTAGGTAAAGTGTAATACAAACACCCAGCACCCATCAGACCTCCCAAAGCAATCTTTCTAGGGGACAAGACACACCTGGAATGGAAGGACACAGAGAGAAGGAGAGAAAGATGGAAAGAAAAAGAAACAGGCAGAGAAAAACAAAGAGAGGGTGGGAGGATATGGGCTAGCCCTGGAAAGAACCTCATAGCATTGAGAGACTGTGAGAAACTGTTCAGCCATAAAATTTTCATGGGGACTTAATAAATTAGGAGAACGACTGGGGCAACTTGAAAATTCCAGTCAATTACTGCGATTGTACAGTATATTAAAGTTCTAACAAGCCTGCAGGACTTTCCTTTTCTACATTATGAAGAATGAAGAGGGCAAGAGGAAGAAGGGTTAACCCTAACATCCTACCATATTTCAGGACCTTAGCCCCCAGGCCATCCTCCAGGACCTTAGCCCCCAGGCCATCCTCCAGGACCTTAGCCCCCAGGCCATCCTCCAGGACCTTAGCCCCCAGGCCATCCTCCAGAATCTTAGCCCCCAGGCCATCCTCCAGAATCTTAGCCCCCAGGCCATCCTCCAGAATCTTAGCACCCAGGCCATCCTCCAGAATCTTAGGCCCATGCCATCCTCCAGGACCTTAGCCCCCAGGCCATCCTCCAGAATCTTAGCACCCAGGCCATCCTCCAGAATCTTAGCACCCAGGCCATCCTCCAGGATCTTAGCCCCAGGCCATCCTCCAGGATCTTAGCCCCAGGCCATCCTCCAGGATCTTAGCCCCAGGCCATCCTCCAGAACCTTAGATCCCCACCATCCTCTGCGTCACTTCCTCAACCCTATCCAGACAGATGTGCATCAGGGTTTATGAGTTGAATGTACCCACAAACCATCAGGGAGGGATGGTGGGAGAAAGCCAGAGAAGCGGCAAGAGAGAAAACAAGTGTGTTTGCCTCACAGCGAATAATTAAAATGGAGTGTTCCCTGCGGTAGCTTTGCTTCGACTAACTAACAACTCTTGATAAAACGGTTTTCATAGCCCTCCAACTTCTAACAGCAGCAGGACACATTACGCTAAGTACATATCACTCAGTTTAATGCCTTAATCAGCCATGTCATCAAGCCGTAGGGTTTCCGTAGACAAGCAAAGCAATGTTTAAATTAACATTTTACATCAGGGTTTTGTCACAAATGGCACCAAATTGCCTTTAAACCAAACTAGTTTATAGTGAACTAGCTTTGACCAAGACTACAGGGACGCAGAGAATGTCTGATTGCAAGTTAGATCCTTGTGCTGTCTTGACGTAAAGCCATGATTGGGTGCTGTTCAGAAAACATGGATTCGTCCAATCAGGAATGTTCATTTACGTTCATTATGACAGAAAGCATTCCAGGAAATGTCTTCTACATTAGAACAATCGTACCTTCCCCATTCCGAAACCCTAAACCTCAGTCTAAATCCAACTTACAAAATGACGCCTGGAACAGAGATAAAATTAATTAAGGAAGAATACATTTTATGCCAAGAGTATGATGGAAACAATGACCCAAGCTTCAGCAACACTTAGTCCGACTGGAAAACACTGTCTTGGCGGGAGCAGACGTTACAGAGGAAGACAATGACAGGCTGGCAAGAAAAAGAGGATGACAGGCGAGAAATAATTGATTGAATTCATCTCACTTTAGTTCTCTGAGTAATTGTGTGTGTGTGTGTGTGTGTGTGTGTGTGTGTGTGTGTGTGTGTGTGTGTGTGTGTGTGTGTGTGTGTGTGTGTGTGTGTGTGTGTGTGTGTGTGTGTGTGTGTGTGTGTGTGTATGCATGTATGTGTTTACGTGTGTGTGCATGGATGTAGTGTACATACAGTACCAGTCAAAAGTTTGGACACACCTACTCATACATTTTTTTTTAAATATATATATATATATATATATATATATATATATTATTATTATTTATTTAGAATTCAAGGCACACTCAACCATCATGGCTACCACAGCATTCTGCAGTGAAACACCATTCTATCTGGTTTGCATTAGTGGGAGCGTTGTTAGATTTTCAACTGGGCAATAACCCAAAACACACCTCCAGGCTCTGTAAGGGCTATCTGACCAGAAAGGAGGGTGATTGAGTGGTGAAGGAAAAGCTGCAACAAGGGCTCTGCATGTTTGGGAAGTCCATCAAGATTACTGGAAAAGCGTTCCAGGTTACCACCTCATGAAGCTGGTTGAGAGAGTGCAGAGTGTGCAAGGCTGTCATCAAGGCAAAGGATGGCTACTATTATATGAAGAATCTAAATTATATCTGTTTAACACTTTTGGTTGCTATATGATTCCATGTGTTATTTCATAGTTTTTATTTCTTCACTATTGTTCTACAATGTGGAAAATAGTATTTTTCTTAATAAATAACCTTGAATGGGTGTTTCCAAACTTTTGACTGTTGCTGTATGCATGTACAGTATGTACAGTACGTATGTATGTACTGTATGTGTGTACAGTGTTGTCCAGACCTATTTGTGACAAAGGTTTTGTCACTTTACTTCTGTAATACAGCACACTGGATCTGAAATGACCAAGAGGTCAAAGTGCAGACTGTCATCCCCAAAACGTGAACCGTGTAGGAACTGCAGCCACTTTGTTTTAGGGGACCAACAGTAATTGGACAATTGGCTGCTTGGCTGGTTTTTGTCCAGGTGAGTTAGCGCATCTTTAGGTCATGCAAGAGACAGCTGACAGAAGGTCAATCATAGCACAAGTAATTCTAACTACACACTTGCGTAACTGTCCAAATACTTATGGAATGCACTGTATGTATACGGGTGTGTGTGTGTGTGTGTGTGTTTGTGTGCTTTTTCTCCTCTCACAAAGCAACCATTGCCATGGCAGCCTTATCAAGCTTCACCACACAATCTAAAGGAACACTTTACCAGTGACTGGCCAGCCAAACAAATCACAACATGGCTTCTGTTTATTCTTCCTACGCCATCATCATCACAATGGTTCATCTGAGAGCCAATCTACTGATTTAAGAGTCTGCCTGCCTCTCTGTTAGCATATACGTCTGTCCTTCTATCTGTCTATCTGCCACTTGGCTGCTTCCCAAACAGCAACACTTGCTGCTGGTACACCTGTTACACACACTCAAATGACTCAGCTTTCAGCCTCAAATGAGCGCTCATTAATAACACATGTTTTGAGACGCTATTATTCCAGCTGTTTGAATATATCCCAGGGTTCGTCCATTTCGACTTCTCTGTGACGTTTAATGTCAATTACCAATAGATCAACGATGAACAGCATTACAAGAATAATCCAGATGTGTGTGTTATATAAACCAGGTGTGTGTCTAATATTAGCCGGATGTGTGTTATATAAACCAGGTGTGTGTTATATATAAACCAGATGTGTGTGTTATAAGCCAGCTGTGAGTTAATATAAACCAGTATTTTGTTTTTACAGTGGCTCTAAAAAGTATGTTTGAAATTGGGCCTCAACACCAAGGGCTATGGATGGTGGTGGCAGCATCATGCTATGGGGAACAATTACCTTTTTACAAAAAGGTCAACATCCTTGGGTGGCCCAGTCATAGGGTGCCTCTACCAAATATTAAAGAGCATTAATCATTTAACTTTTTGTCCCTGTAAATAATTTGTGAATTTTATTTTTCACTTTGACAGGGACTAGTTATGTTCTAACCAATGGCATAAAAATTCTTCATTTTTATTTGATTTTGTAATACAATAAAATGTGGAAAAGTCCAAGGGGGATTATAATTTTTAGAGCCGCTGTGAGATTATATGAAGCAAGTGTGTGATATGAAGCAGATGTGTGATATAAAGCAGCTGTGTGTGATATAAAGCAGCCGTGTGTTTATATGAACAGGTGTGAAAGCAGCTGTGTGTTTATATGAACAGGTGTGTGGTATAAAGCAGCTGTGTGTTTATATGAAGCAGGTGTGTGGTATAAAGCAGCTGTGTGTTTATATGAAGCAGGTGTGTGATACAAAGCAGCAGTGTGTTTTTAGGAACCAGGTGTGTGATATAAAGCAGTTGTGTGTTTACATAAACCAGATGTGTGATATAAAGCAGCTGTGTGTTTATATGAACAGGTGTGTGGTATAAAGCAGCTGTGTGTTTATATGAACAGGTGTGTGATACAAAGCAGCAGTGTGTTTTTAGGAACCAGGTGTGTGATATAAAGCAGTTGTGTGTTTACATAAACCAGATGTGTGATATAAAGCAGCTGTGTGTTTATATGAACAGGTGTGTGATACAAAGCAGCTGTGTGTTTATATGAACAGGTGTGTGATACAAAGCAGCAGTGTGTTTTTAGGAACCAGGTGTGTGATATAAAGCAGTTGTGTGTTTACATGAACCAGGGCATTCAAGCAGCTCTCTTCTTATCTGTAACTGATTCTAACTACAAACCAATCTTACAACCGACATGGTCTGATTCAGAGGCTTACGGGCTGAACACATATCAAAAGTACACACACACACACACACACACACACACACACACACACACACACACAGAGAGTGCAGTGCTCTCGTTTAAACACAATAAAAAGCCCATGGCTAGCAGACTGTCTGACCCAGATTAGCATGTTGCTCAGTTCTCCTTCTCCATCTTCCTCCCTCGCTCTTCCTCTCTCCCTTCATTCCTGTATATTTCAACCTCCCTGGCCTCTTTTTAAAAGGGAGAATGTGCTCAGAAACGGGCATGCATTAAATCAGACTTTCCTTCTGTTTTCTCCACTCACGCACAATTGCATCCCAAAATATTAGTGTAGATTTGCATCCCAAAATATTAGTGTAAAGTTGTAAAAAATAAAAAAAATAATAGATTAGTTGTGAAATAAACCAGATTGTTAACCGTGCAAGACATTTCATTGATTAAAAATATATACGTAGCACCCTTTTACATAATCTGACTCAAAGTGGTGAGGCATATTTCCAAACACTTCTGCAGCAGGGTAACCATGATTATCCTTACTTGGGCTTGGGGTAAACGCCCCCTCAGTTACGTAATGGTCTCCCAGTCAGGAAGAAGTGAATCACTTTTACAAAATGACAAAACCCCACTAACAAAACCCCAAAATACCAAACACCACTAACAAAACACCAAAACACTCCACCCCAACTCTTTCCTCTCTTTTCTCTCTCCTCTTTCTCTCCTGTCCTTTCTCTCCTCTATGCTGCTTCTCCCTCCTACTCCTCCTAATGACATTGGGTAATAGTAAAGCAGAGCTACAGACAATGTCAGAAAAGTAATCTAATGTAAATAAACAGATACATGTTTTAGATTAGGGGACCAGATTCAGCCCTGGGCCAAATTTCTTCCGAATGGATGTTCAGGGACCCAGAAGATTATTAGAATAATTATTACAATTCTGTATTTAGTAAACCGCAAATTCACTAGAATTAAGCCCTGTTACATAAAACAAGATTAAATAATTGATTTCACTTTATGAATGGAAATACTTTCAGATTTCATAATTGAAACAAATTATTGGCTAACTTTCTGAAGATTTTCCTACAAAGATCAGACTGTTTTAGCAGGGGAAAAAGTCTGAATAGCTGACATAAACAGTGTTCCAGCGTAGGACTACACCAGGGCAAACTTGCTAATGATCAATAGGTCATCATAGTACGCTGATTGAGGAATTGGAGATAATAGATTCTAGAGCCAATAATAGTAAGAGTGAGATCCTGAGGGAAACACATTATTTCCTTACCTTCACAGATCCGGTCCAGTCTCTGTCTCTTGACTTTGTGTTTGTCCGTCAGAGCCATGTCTGTCTGTGTCTCTGTGTGTCTGTCTGTCTCTCTGTGTGTCTGCGCGTCTGTCTCTCTGTGTGTCTGGAGGCACGGCTCTAAACACAGGTAGGGGAGCCTAGCTATGGCAGCACACTGTCAACAGTCCTCCTGCCCGGGACATACCGCCTCCACCAGCTCCTGCAATAAAACAATACACATTACTGGTAAATATACACACAAAGCACTACAGAGAAGGACATTACTGGTAAATATACACACAAAGCACTACAGAGAAGGACATTACTGGTAAATATACACACAAAGCACTACAGAGAAGGACATTACTGGTAAATATACACACAAAGCACTACAGAGAAGGACATTACTGGTAAATATACACACAAAGCACTACAGAGAAGGACATTACTGGTAATATACCCACAAAGCACTACAGAGAAGGACATTACTGGTAAATATACACACAAAGCACTACAGAGAAGGACATTACTGGTAATATACCCACAAAGCACTACAGAGAAGGACATTACTGGTAAATATACACACAAAGCACTACAGAGAAGGACATTACTGGTAAATATACACACAAAGCACTACAGAGAAGGACATTACTGGTAAATATACACACAAAGCACTACAGAGAAGGACATTACTGGTAAATATACACACAAAGCACTACAGAGAGGGACATTACTGGTAAATATACCCACAAAGCACTACAGAGAAGGACATTACTGGTAAATATACACACAAAGCACTACAGAGAAGGACATTACTGGTAAATATACACACAAAGCACTACAGAGAGGGACATTACTGGTAAATATACCCACAAAGCACTACAGAGAAGGACATTACTGGTAAATATACACACAAAGCACTACAGAGAAGGACATTACTGGTAAATATACACACAAAGCACTACAGAGAAGGACATTACTGGTAAATATACCCACAAAGCACTACAGAGAAGGACATTACTGGTAAATATACACACAAAGCACTACAGAGAAGGACATTACTGGTAAATATACCCACAAAGCACTACAGAGAAGGACATTACTGGTAAATATACACACAAAGCACTACAGAGAAGGACATTACTGGTAAATATACACACAAAGCACTACAGAGAAGGACATTACTGGTAATATACCCACAAAGCACTACAGAGAGGGACATTACTGGTAAATATACCCACAAAGCACTACAGAGAGGGACATTACTGGTAAATATACCCACAAAGCACTACAGAAAAGGACATTACTTGTAAATATACCCACAAAGCACTATAGAGAAGGATATTACTGGTAATATACCCACAAAGCACTACAGAAGATATTACTGGTAATATACCCACAAAGCACTACAGAGAAGGACATTACTGGTAAATATACCAACAAAGCACTACAGAGAAGGACATTACTGGTAATATACCCACAAAGCACTACAGAGAAGGACATTACTGGTAAATATACCCACAAAGCACTACAGAGAAGGACATTACTGGTAAATATACACACAAAGCACTACAGAGAAGGCTATTACTGGTAATATACCCACAAAGCACTACAGAAGATATTACTGGTAATATACCCACAAAGCACTACAGAGAAAGACATTACTGGTAAATATACCCACAAAGCACTAAAGAGGACAGAGAGACATTTCTCCTGTAACTCCGATTTTGGTTTACAGTCAGGCAGACAGACAGGCAGACAAAAACAGACAGGCTGACAGGCAGACAGAGACACACAGACAGGCAGACAGAAGACATGTCATAACGTGTCAAGGCAGAAAGGAGAATTGAGAAGCTTTGTACATTTACAGCAAACGGGGCACTTTCGTCACCAAAGGGACAGAGACTGTGTGTGTGTTTGTGTGTGTGTTTGAGCTCCTGATCTGTTCTGTAGCCTGCAGAGTCTGCGAGCAGCGGAGTGAAGTGTAGTCTGCAGTGACGTGACATACCACACCTTAGACAGATGACACTCTAGTGGATGAGGATGTTTTCACGCATCAGGCAGAAATCAAAACATTCTCAATAAAGCAGGAAATCAGGGGCCACAAAAAAAGTTTCCAGGCCTTATCTGTTATCTTAAAGATAACGTCACTCCAGAAAATGCATACAAACAAAACTCTTGTAATCCCTTTTATATATACACATGAAAGACATAATACTAAGTAGCCAGCCGGCCAGCTGGTAATGACTCCTGTCGGCCACTAGAGGGTAGTGAAACACACAGCAGGATCACCACTCCGTCTCACTGTGGGACTGGGATGGACTGAGAACTAGGTAAAGAATGAAAATAACAATAGGCCAATGGGACAATTTACATCTTATTTAGCTACAGAAACCCTTAGTGTTGAACTTTCAAGTCTTTAAACTTATTTTTTAGGGCTCTTCTTTAAACCGGATTAAATGCGTGAAGAACATTACCTCAACAATTAAACTAGAATGAAATGACAACCAAACAACTGACTCTAAATGTCAACCCAGCATTTCAGGTCCCGGGACCAGAGCCAGCGGAGTCAGAACAGCATGTGTATCATTGTGTTTGTGTGTGTGTGTGTGTGTGTGTGTGTGTGTGTGTGTGTGTGTGTGTGTGTGTGTGTGTGTGTGTGTGTGTGTGTGTGTGTGTGTGTGTGGAGCGGGACGGAAGGCGTCCTTGTAGAAAGTGCAGAGACCATTAAACGATGCCAGAGTGGTCTAACACAGGATGCCAAAAACAGCTGAGCTAAGTCCTTACTGCAATTAATCACCAATCTACTGTAGTTTAATTCTCCTCTGGTGCAGGAGGAGGAGGATAAATAGTAGGAGATGACGGCAGGAGAGATAGGGCAGGATAGGAAGAACCACCTCATTTCTCCTGGTCTATTGTAATTAATCTGTTTGGCCTGAATGTGGTGTGAACTTTCATCTACTTCCCCTCATCCAGGGAGTGATTTATCTGGGCTCCACTGGTCTGGTCTGATCCCCTGGGCTTAGCTGGACTCGGTTACAAGTACCTTATGAACAAAGACCCCCTGCAGGAGCCCTGCACCCCTGACCTCTAACCTATGAGACACCCCTGACCTCTAAACCCTGAGACACACCTGCATACTACAGTTAACAGGCATAATTACACTACTGCTACCAGTTCCTGCCTAGCCTGTACCAACCCAACCAGTACCAACTAGTACCAACCCCACTAGGACCAACGCAACCAGTTCCAAATATTACCAACTAGTACCAACCCCACTAGGACCAACGCAACCAGTTCCAAATATTACCAACCCAACAAGTACCAACTAGTACCAACCCCACTAGGACCAACGCAACCAGTTCCAAATATTACCAACCCAACCAGTACCAACTAGTACCAACACCACCAGTACCTGCTAAACTAGCACCAACCACAACCAACCAGTACCAACTAGTACCAACCCCACTATTACCAACCCAACCAGTACCAACTAGTACCAACCCCACTAGGACCAACGCAACCAGTTCCAACTATTACCAACCCAACCAGCACCAACTAGTACCAACCCCACTAGGACCAACGCAACCAGTTCCAACTATTACCAACCCAACCAGCACCAACTAGTACCAACCCCACTAGGACCAATAGTTCCAACTATTACCAACCCAACCAGTACCAACCATACCAACCCCACTAGTATCTGCTAAACTAGCACCAACCACTACCAACCAGTACCAACTAGTACCAACCCAAGCAGTACTAAGTAGTACCAACCCTACTAGTACCAAACCAACCAGTACCAATTAGTACCAACCCCACTAGTATCTGCTAAACTAGCACCAACCACTACCAACTAGTACCAACCCAACTAGTACCAACCCAACCATTACTAACCAGTACCAACCCAACCAGTACCAACTATTACCAACCCAACCAGTACCAACTAGTACCAGCTAAACTAGCACCAATCACTACCAACCAGTACCAACCCAACCTGTACCAACTAGTACCAACCCAACCAGTACCAACCCCACCAGTACCTGCTCAGTACCAACCCAACCCATCAATCCCACTCTCTGCTCTCTCTCTCTCTCTCTCTCTGTTGCTCCCCCAGTCCTTCCATTTAACCTTCTCCATTCCTCAGAATGGCCTCATCTATCCCTGGCCTTCTGCCAGTCTGTCAGAGGGTTGAGCTAGAATGCAAACCCGCCCCCCGCCTGCACACACACACACACACACACAACACACACCTGGTTAAAACACACGCACATAGAAAGAGAGTCTGTTATCATGGGAACTTGACCAGCAAATTCCCACTGTTATTAAAAACAAAGAAAACAGCAGAGTGAGAGAGGGAGAGAGTGAGAGGAAGAAAGATGGGGGAGGGGGTGAACCGTTAACACATGGATTCTTAGATTTCTGTCCAGACCAGCTTACTGACGTTTATTTTGGTCCTGCAGACACATTAAGAACATGATAATATAAATGTTTCCTAAATATTAATAAGATTGATGCACTTACATATGTGACCTTACCAAAACTCAGCGTAGACACACTGAAACGTCTCTCCCTCTTTTACGATTCAAAAGTTGGACCTCAACTCACAAACCACCTTAACATGCACATCAACACGCACACACCAACGCACATTAAGAAAACACATTAGAACTAATAATTGAGAGGCACCCATAGACTTAAATCCTTTGACAGTAGGTTACAACCAGCGGGGCAGCGTTCTCACATTCATTCGTTTTTTGACTTTGGTGCCACTGTCAATACTTTACAGAGGCGCAGGAAATACGCGCTACTATTGACCTAATTGCGGCGCAGAGCTCCAGCATGTTCCCCCGAGATGCTGGAGCTCAAGCAGGGGAAGTACCTACCCGCACTCAACTCGAGAGAGCTCATAACACCTGGCAGAGTAGTAAAATGACACTAGTTGATATAGATGACATCCTGAAGTAGAACCTGCAGAATTACTGCCAGCCTTGAGTCTTGCAGCGTATAAAAACCCAAAGCCAAATTGAATTAATTTGCTAAACCATCTTAAAGCACTTTGAAGCATCTTAAAGCATCTTGTAATATGATGAAATGCTGAGATAACAAGGATGTTGTGTAATCTATCTCCTCTGCCACAACGCTGGAAAGGAGAGGGAGAAAGAATGATGCAGAGGGAGGAAGAACCAACATGAGGGAAAGCGAAAGAGGGAGGGAAGGAGAGAGTAATAGAATTGCTTTCCTTCTGATAAATTTACTGTGTTGAAATAACAGAATAATTTGGTTTGTTAATCAGATATAGATCCTTCCCATCAGCGTCCAATTAGTAGACTGATTACGGACTTTATAAGGGCTGTGTTCGGGGGAATAAAATTAACACCCGCCAAATGCGGTTACATTTTGCTATTGGCGGGTAAATCGGTCAATCTTAGCCACTCTGGCGGGTAGCCAACGAGCGTCTCCGATCAACTTCATTTTGTAGTCGCAAAAACAAATTGTGACATTCGCCCTCTAACCTCAGATCATGCATGATTAACACGCGCAATATTCGACGGAAGAGAGTCACATGCTGAAGAGAGTAGCAGCATAAGCCATTTTCAGTTCACCTGCTAGAACCATGAGCGCCGGACAGCCGTGTAGGCTTTGCTGTCGTGCAGCTTCTAATTGCCAGAGGAAAAATAGCACAATTTTACTCAACTGCGTGTCTGTAGTGAAGTCATGCACCTTGATTTGCAGATTTAATCATATTTTATATAATTCGATAACGACACGAAAGCTAATCGTACAGCTGTATTAACTCACGGATCGTTGGAAAAAGAACGTTAAAAATACAGTCCTGCACATCCCCTGCACACCGTCTACTGAGTTAGATCATTTCCCGAACCGTTATGAATATTATTATTATTATTTTTTTACTGGATTTAGCAGTTAAACGAAACAAATCAGTCAGAGGTCACCCTGGACTCGTCTATTTGAATGTGTGCAAGACAGGGTGGTGTGCTTTTGTAGAATGTGTAAGTGAGGCAAAGGGCGTAGGTAAGAGGCACGGACAGTGTGTCAAGCCATCTGAAAACGAAAGTGTTGTTGGATAGTTCACCACGCACAGTAGGTATTAAACCAGAAATTTGCTGTCCAAGGAGGCGGGGCCAACAGAACGCTAATAGCACTGGGTATAATGACAGGTAGCAGGTATGAATCTAATCACGCTCGTGCCCTTTTCAATGATCCATTCCCACAAAATATCCAAGTGTCCGGTAATTTTTCTTTTTACGTGAATTTCCACAGCACGGGACGGCTGAGTCAAACACAATAAAAAAGACCGTCGCTCACTGTCAATGAAATATTACTGGTATCAGTTACGAATGACTGCTATAATCAGTCAATCACACCGTTTTTATTAGAAGTGCAGGTAAATGGAAAAATATTTTAAAAAATTAGTTTGTGTGTGTGTACTACCGTAGTTGGAGTGTGAATAATTTAAAAGGTCAGGGCACTAGCCAGCTGTGCAGTGCGCACGCGCACACACACACACACACACACACACACACACACAAAATGACCTCTCCTTATCATTGGAGAGAATCCCTTCTCCTGAAACACTCAGTAGTTTGTGAACTAATTGAGGCGTTCTATTATTCAGTTTATGACATTAGCTGTTTCCAAGGTTGCAACCCCCACCGGCCCTGGTCTGAACAAGGGCACTATTTAGGGAACAGTGTGCCATTTGGGACTCTAATCTATTTCCTGTTGTGGTAAAGAGGAATGGGCTGCAGGGCCTAAGATTAGGGTGTGTGTGTGTAGGTCATGTTGCTGAGGGATGTAACCTTCTGTTGGTGCCTTCACACCTTTGCTAATCAAACACACAGCAGGATATCATCACATCTTAAGGTTAAAAGGATAGAGTGAGTGAAACACATCCGGTACGGTGTAGGTTTCATATCATTCAGTGATTGTAATGGATGTGAACCTGACTGCAGAGCTACTGAACACTGACAATATTCCACAGTGCTTCTGGCAAGAGCCCCAGCACACTACACAGGGAACAGGATGCCATTTTGGACACATTTGAATGTTTCTCCCAGATAATCCCTACTACCATACACACACACACCCGATTTCTATCATCACAGTAGAAAGGGCTTCTAAAACCTTTAACACACACACACACATACACACACACACCTGATTCATATCAGCACACTATGAAACTGCATTTACCAAACAACGTGTTACAATCTAATGGTGGGGGTGTTCAGCTGATGTGAAAATGAGGTCCCACGGGAAACTGAACAGTGTTTAGTTTCACAGAGCCCAGGTTAGATATGTAACCTCCAGTAAGAGCCAGTCACGGTTGTAAGAATCAAAGGGGTTTCTCTTTTCTTCAAATGTGGTTACATCTTCCAAACAGTTTAAGCTACAAAACACCTTGATCCCATTACCGAGCGCCGACCCTCTTAAAACACGTCTTCAGGAGTTCTGTATAAGAAACAAATAAACCAAAACCCAGCATTTGGCCTTCAATTATTGTGTTCTTATCTTTAATTTATCCTTCTTTCACTTTAGTGAGCATGTGATATAAAATAATTTTATTTGGTTTGATTTGAAGACATGTGGCCAGAGCTGGTCCATCTAGAAAGTGGTATTCCATCTAGAAAGTGGTGGTCCATGTGGAAAGGCGTTGTCCATGTGGAAAGGCGTTGTCCATGTGGAAAGGCGTTGTCCATGTGGAAAGGCGTGGTCCATGTGGAAAGGCGTTGTCCATGTGGAAAGGCGTTGTCCATGTGGAAAGGCGTTGTCCATGTGGAAAGGCGTGGTCCATGTGGAAAGGGGTGGTCCATGTGGAAAGGGGTGGTCCAACTGGAAAGGCGTGGTCCATGTGGAAAGGGGTGGTCCAACTGGAAAGGCGTGGTCCAACTGGAAAGGCGTGGTCCATGTGGAAAGGGGTGGTCCAACTGGAAAGGCGTGGTCCAACTGGAAAGGCGTGGTCCATGTGGAAAGGGGTGGTCCATGTGGAAAGGGGTGGTCCATGTGGAAAGGGGTGGTCCATGTGGAAAGGCGTGGTCCATATGGAAAGGGCTGGACAAGGTGGAAAAGCGTGGTCTAGTCGTCTACTGGTAAAATACCTTTGCAGTTTGCTCCCCTAACTTTCTTATTGTGTATCCTCAGAAAAAAAACAGATATGATTTGAAGTCATGCAGGATTCATTAGAATTAAGAAAAAGACTAGGCACTGCATCACACTGGATGAAAAAAACAATCCATGATGATGTTATTCTCTACACTCATATGAAGGTCATATAAGGTCATATGAAGTTACTGAACCGTGATCCTCTGAACTTCCCAAAATCTTTCTTATTGCTTTTCAGTCATTTTAAACGATAAAACAACTTAAAACAATGAAACTACTCTCACAGACAAAACAACAATAATATTAATAGTAATAAAAATAATATCAATAATAGTCATAACAATAATAGTATAGCAATAAGTCATAACAGTAATAGTCAGACCAATAGTAATAACAATAACAGTCATAACAATCACAATCATAACAATGGTCATAACAACAATACTCATAACAGTAATAGGCAAAGCAATGATAATAACAACAATAGTCATAACAACAAGTCATAACAATGATAATAACAATAACAGCCATTACAGTAATAGGCATAACAGTAATAACAACAATAATGTTAATAATAATATTCATAACAATAATAGTCATTGTAGTAACAGCAGGGGAAAAAACAGCCAAGAATTTAACAAAAAACCTTTGGGAACCCCTCTAAAGGCCTAAAACACACACACTCCAACAACCCTTTAAAGCGGTCAACATAACTGATAGTGATAGCTGCACTGCAGCAATATCCATTTAGCGTCACCCCCCAGGAGGAAGAAATCCCAGCGCAGTCCATACCCAGGTAAAACAATGTTAAAACAACAAACGCAGAAGGCTGTTTGTTCTGCTGGCTCTGCGGTTCATTATTCTACAGAAAAGAGGCCCGGCGGAACAGTACTGGACCAGGTGGATTCCTGCTAGGTGGTAAAGCTGTGATTGGGCCAACACAAAAACACACACACACACATACACACACACATACACTCAGGCCAAAACAAAGACACACACACACACTGTGCCCGACCAAGAAGGCAAGAGAACAGGAAGGTCAGAGGTCAAACAGGACTGAGGAGTCCAGCAGTAAAATGGAAGGAGAGGGTCAACTGTCAGGACCCTTTTGGCACAGAGACAACTACCAAGAAAAGTATCATCGCCACGGTCACCGTGTGAAGTGTTCTGGCTTTATCCTCAAACCAGAACACTGGACGGCTGCCACGCCTACTCACATCAATGAAGTCACTGAAACGTACCACTCAGAGAGTGGAAAATGTCCCTCTATTATCTGTTCATCATCTTCCTAACTCCATTCCTCCCTCCCCCCTCCACCTGTCCCCCCATGTCCCCATCCCTCCTTCATATTCCAGCTGCTTCTGCAGAAAACCTGGATCTGAATCATGTTTTGTGTGTGTGTGCATGTGTGTGCGTGTGTGTGCGTGCTATGTTGACATCTGCATGAACCGGCTGACCAGCCTGGTCCTTTTGGCCAGAGTTCAAGTCATGACACATTTATCTGTTTATGGGATCACGTACGAATTGAAACTAACCTGATCTGAGGCCTGTTCACCCGTAAATAAACGGAAACTAAACTGATCTGAGGCCCGTTTGCTCGTAAATAAACGGAAACTAAACTGACCTGAGGCCTGTTCACCTGTAAACAGACACAGCAGCCTTGGGAGAACACTGATCACGAGTTACATCACATCTTGAGTACTGTTCGGCTTATTTGTTTCACTATTTGCAAGGTGCCATAAAGCCACAGGTAGAAGTTTGCTGTATGGGCAAATAAAAAAGGCTGTTCTTTAACTCTCTGTTCACATCATGTACCAAGGTATCATGTACCAGCATCATGTACCAAGGTATCATGTACCAGCATCATGTACCAATGTCATCAGTTAGAGGGCTGGGAGAGAGGGGGGCGTTACCAGATACAGGGGGAGGGGCTTGTCAGGGGCCGAAGGAGGGGCTTTTTCGGGGACAAGGACACATCATTCTTCAAGTAAATTATATAATAATGGGGGACTGGCAGTCTCTGTGAGGGGTACATAGGTCCTCATTTCAGAGTTTTGGTTGAGACCAGAAAGTGGGGGCCCTGGCCAAGTCAAAGATGGGTCTTGGTTTTCTGACTGAGAACTAGAATTACTGTTTGTTCTAAATGTGGATAATAGGGGTATAATTTATTTGTAATGGTAGGCAGGTTCATTAAGGTTGGCAGTGGACAAAGAAATACCCGAAATTATATTGTAAAAAAAAGAAAGTAAGTCTGTAACTGTGTTACATGTTTGAACCCTTCTGGTTTAGAAAAGCAGAGAACAGTCCAGCCAGCCTTGTTTGGACTCCCTCAGGGTCCTTCCAGGAAGAACCAGCATGATTCACAGCTTCCTGGTCCGGGACTGAGAAGAGGTGGTCCCATTCTCCGGTACTGAAGCTATGACCACATAGACACACACAGAAAAACACACACACAAAGAAACCCAGAAACAGTCACAGAAACCCAGACACACACACACAATCACACACAGAAAGAAGCACAGAAACCCAGATATGCACACACACACACACACACAGAAACCCAGACACACACAGAGACGTACGGCCCATTCCCAGAGGATGGCAGGACGGCCAACGTGGTTCTGTACTTTAGCTGACATTGGGAGAAAGCCAAACCAAACAACGTGTTGATAAAAACCAGAACACACAGAGAAACACGGAGGAATGTACTAAAGGGGACTGCAGCAGGCAGTACGCACACACAAACCTACACTCACACACACACACACCTATACACACACACACACACACACAAACCTACACACACCTACACTCACACACACACAAACCTATACACACACACACACACACACACAAACCTACACACACCTACACTCACACACACACAAACCTATACACACACACAAACCTACACACACACACCTACACTCACACACACACACACACACACACACACACACACACAAACCTTCACACACACACACAAACCTACACCCACACACACAAACCTAAACACACACACACACACACAAACCTACACTCACACAGACACCAGACTGGCAGTTTTAGAATTAAAAATAACAATGTTACCTGAGCCCTGAGCCTAAAACACACCCTTAATGCCTACATGTGACCCTAATACAAACCCTAACCTAATGCTAAACCTAACTGTAAATGCCACGCCACGATAAGAAGAAAAGCTTATTGTTAAAGTGATGACCAGCCACCTGTACTCAACATGATTTTCCTTGTTTTACCATCGCAGTACAACATACACACACATATATGAAACCTACACACACCATCCTACACACACCAACCTACACACACCATCCTACACACATATATACACCTCACTGATGCCGTTTTCCAGCTTGAGAATATTTTTTAAAGCAGCTTTACTTTCGGACTGGCTGATTGGAGACTTGGAGCCAACGAGTGACTTTAGAGGAGTTGTTTAATCAGAGGCCCTTCACTTTAACTGGCTGTGTGCTCTCCCATCCCCTCCTCTGCTCGCATTACCAGAGAGAAGACAAGAAAAATACTTGGTTATTCACTGGAGTGTCGTGTGTGTGTGTGTGTGTGTGTGTGTGTGTGTGTGTCTAAGGTTGCTGTTAATGTCAGATTTCTTTTTAATTTGCTTTGGCTTATGCCAACAAAGCACCTTTGGATTGAATTAAATTGAGGGACAGAAAGAGAGTCAGAGAGGAAGAGAAAGAGATACAGACGGAGAGAGTGAGATAGATGGAGAGAGATATAGAGGGTGAGAGAGGGAGAGAGAGAGATACTGCACAACAGAGTTAATTAGCCCAGGTCCAAACATGCAGCAGTAGATACATGGTGTCTCAGACGGGCTTAATGAAGGGTCCTGCTGTAGACCACAGGCCAAATGGCTCCCTATCCCCTACTTAGTGCTCTACTTTTGATCATGGCCCAAAGGGAAACCCAAATGGCTCTGGTGAAAACTATAGTGCACTATTTAGGGATTATGGTGGCATTTGGGCCATCCTGAGTCGTATGTATGTAGAACAAGCCCCAGGGGGAGAGCTGCTAGCCACAGAGCAGAGCTCACCCAGGTGGGTAGCGGATGTGGGAGTGTTGAGGTGCTCTGTTATCATTTTACAATGTCTCCCTAATGACCTGAATGATTGGACCAACGGAAAATTAGAATGACTCGGAGACAGGGAGAGATTATTAGACAGACCGACAGGGACAGACAGACAGGGACAGTGAGACAGGGACAGAGAGACAAGGACAGAGAGACAGACAGACGGACAGAGAGACAGACAGGTAGACAGGGACGGACAGACAGACGAAGAGACAGACAGACAGGGACAGAGAGACAGTCAGACATACGGACAGAGAGACAGACGGACAGACAGACAAGGAGACAGACTGAAAGACAGCCTGGTACACACAGGGACAGTGAGACCGACATGGCTCAGAGATCAGTTCAGGCATGGTCCTCTATGGCTGTAAAATCAAAGGTTCACTCACCAACCAAGAAATCAACAAACCTTTTAGGACCGCAAGCAGAATTCTGCTAAAATGTACTGTGACCATTGCAAAACCTTAAAATAATGCACTGCAGAAATACAAACATACAAAACGAATTATCAAAACAGAAATGAGATGTTAAAAACTTCACACCACCTAAAGGAAAGCAATTCTCAAACCTTCCATAACAAAGCCCTCATATACAGAGAGATTAACCTAGATAGGACAGTTGCTTTTGTTGCCCTGCTCACAAATCCAGACAGGCCCCACAGAGTTTCGGGCCAACAACACCGTTAGACCAAAATTATTCATGATAAAAAGAGAATCATTTGACATTCTGGAAGGAATTAACCAAATGAATAGAGAACTGGAAGGCTCCCTTGCCCTAAACAGATAGTACACAGTGGCTGAATACTGACCACTGTGACTGACTCACTTAAGAAAAATCTTGTTTATGTGAATTCAGCGCATGGCCTTGTTGAGAGAGGTTGTCACTGACCGGTCTGGCTCTTGAAGAGAAGAGCACACTGCCCACAAAATCGGGTGGAACTGGAGCTGCACTTTCTAACCTCTTGCCAAATGAATGGCCACATTAGAGTCATATTTCTCTCAGATTGTGCAGACACTCAAGTAATTGTAAATGAAATCAAACACTGATAAACTCCTGTATATCTGTCAGGCAGAATACTGCACTGTGCATCTGCAGCAGCAAGATTTGTGACCCGTTGCCATGAGAAAAGGGCAACACATTGTAAACAGAACCAATATGAATGTGTTTGTTCCCCCCTAGTCATCCACAATTGTAGCTATATGCACACTGTTACAAAACTTCCCTCTAACATTGTATAATACTTGAAACATCTTCACCTGTTTGAAAATGTCGAGTTCAGTGCTTAGCATTTTATCGTATTTTTAGTTAGGTTTTCACTTATGCTATTCATTAAGTCTTGCTCACTTTCCACTGGCTCAGGCAAAGAATGGAACATGTTTCCCAATCCAATAAAACAATTTAATTGAGAGAGACAGAGGGAAGGACAGTGACACACAATAAAACCTTAAAACTGTGAGAGACAGAGAGAAGGACTGTTACACATACAGAGAAACACTTCAGAAACCCCATTAGAGTGAATCCAGGAAGAAGCTAGGTTTCTAAAAGGTTTTCCCATTGGCTGAATGAACCTAGACAGACAAGGCACAAGTCAACAAACCAAAAACACGACAGGACACAAACTACTGTGCCCTTCAGAATTATTGGCCTGCTGGGTAAAGATTAGCAAGAAAGGTGACAAGCATGTCAAACTCCCTGAGTCATCAATCAACATGGGGAAGGTCAGAGAACACACAAGTGAAAAGAGACAAAAGTTTGTTGACCTTCATAAATTAGGTAACACAGACACTCCACTATTATGACAGTGGCTCATCTTTACTAAAGAATCCAAAATGTGTGGAGGGCACGGTATGTACTGATATTGGTGAGGGCACGGTATGTACTGATATTGTAGAGGGCACGGTACGCATGTACTGAAATTGTAGACGGCAAGGTATGTACAGTATCTCACAAAAGTGAGTACACCCCTCACATTTTTGCAAATGTTTGATTATATCTTTTCATGTGACAAGACGGAAGAAATGACACTTTGCTGAGTGTACAGCTTGTATAACAGTGTAAATTTGCTGTCCCCTCAAAATAACTCAACACACAGCCATTAATGTCTAAACCGCTGGCAACAAAAGTGAGTACACCCCTAAATGAAAATGTCCAAATTGAGCCCAATTAGCCATTTTCCCTCCCCGGTGTCATGTGACTCGTTAGTGTTACAAGGTCTCAGGTGTGAATGGGGAGCAGGTGTGTTAAATTTGGTGTTATCCCTCTCACACTCCCTCATACTGGTCACTGGAAGTTCAACATGGCACCTCATGGCAAAGTACTCATGTGAGTGGTGTACTCACTTTTGTGAGATACTGTATGTACTGATATTGTCGAGGGCATGGTATGTATGTACTGATATTATAAAGGCACGGTATGTATGTACTGATATTATAAAGGCACGGTATGTATGTACTGACAACGTCTTTCTAGTATACAGAATGAATAGTATTAAAACTAATTTCATAGTGTAACATTCCTTTCTCTAACACACCTGAATACAGCTCAGCCGGCTGGTCTGTGTGTCTGGCAGGAAGGCTGATTCCTCTGTCCCCTTCAGTGAGACGGCTACAAAAACGAAACAGAGTTCATCCCTCTCTCTCTCCCACTGGCCCCTCTGTCTCCCTTCAACACTCCCCCTCTCTCTCTCCCCCTCCTCTCTCTCCCCCACAGTCCCCCTTTCTGTCTCTTTCTCTCTCCCCCTCTCCTTATCCAGCATTCCACCCTCATCTTCCTCCTCTTCCCCTCTGTCACTCCTCTTCCTCCTTGGGGGTGACAATGTTCTCTCCCACAGGTTGTGTTACCAAATCATGGGATCATGTCTGGACTGGAAACATGGCCACATGGTTTGGGCCAATGCTGAGGTCCGCAGTGCACATCCAGATCCTCAAACAAAAAGACACACGCACGCCCGCACACACACACTTAGATACAAGCATATTACAAACACACAACACCCACACAAACTCACCAATGTGACCTGTCAGTCACACGTCAGCAGGAGGGTGTAAACTGCTATAGGTGAAGTGAACGGTTTTGGTTAGGGTTAGATATTTAAAGGTTAATGTTAGGGTTAGATATTTAAAGGTTAATGTTAGGGTTGGATATTTAAAGGTTAATGTTAGGGTTAGATATTTTAAGGTTAATGTTAGGGTTAGATATTTTAAGGTTAATGTTAGGGTTAGATATTTTAAGGTTAATGTTAGGGTTAGATATTTTAAGGTTAATGTTAGGGTTAGATATTTTAAGGTTAATGTTAAGGTTGGATATTTAAAGGTTAATGTTAAGGTTAGATATTTAAAGGTTAATGTTAGGGTTGGATATTTAAAGGTTAATGTTAGGGTTAGATATTTAAAGGTTAATGTTAGGGTTAGATATTTAAAGGTTAATGTTAGGGTTAGATATTTTAAGGTTAATGTTAGGGTTAGATATTTTAAGGTTAATGTAAGGGTTAGATATTTTAAGTTTAATGTAAGGATTAGATATTTTAAGGTTAATGTAAGGATTAGATATTTTAAGGTTAATGTAAGGTTTAGATATTTTAAGGTTACCGTTAGGAATATACTCCAAATGGTCAAACATTTACGATTTTGGCTTTTTGATTACGAAAAGGGATTGTTTCATAAAATATTAATGTAATAGTTTGTCAGCCATTGGTAGGGAATATTCACACTAACGGTCAAATCTAATCTTACCATTTGTCTCAGTGGTTAGTTTTGCCCATCAGGAAGCAATTACATTCTAATCATTTTGCTGACACTCTCATCCAGATCAACTTACAAACATTATTGATCGCATACATTTAGTATTTTACAATATTTTACTTACAGGGGAGGGATGGGGAATAAGTAGCCAATTGGAAGCTGGGGAAGGCCATGATGATATGCAGGCCAGAGTGAGGGCTGGTGTGGTCTCACTGCAACACACACTCACACAACACACACACCCACAACACACATACACACTATCTTTTCAGACCAGAAGGTCTGGTGGTGTCCTCCAATTCAACTCCCTGGGTCAGGAGGTCACTGTGCTTTTTTGGAAGAGAGAAGCCTTGTAACACTCAAGTGTGTTTCTGCAATGCTTTGGTTTAAAGCGTCTGTCAACCGCCCCACCCAAACTTTCTGCTCCCCCCTCTGACACACTGGGGTCTTCCCTAGTGGCCTAAATGAATACTACACAATGTCCCCTGATATAACATCACCCCACCCCCATTGCCACTCTCCCTCTCCTCTTCATCTAAGCCCCCTCATCTCTTCAGTCTCCAGGGATTTGATCAAGTGCATACCAGGGAAGACCCACTTCATAGTGGCAACGGGGTTCCCAATTAAAAGCCCCTGGGTTAGGTCAGACCTGGGAACCCTAGATCCCTGGTGACCTCAGCCGTGACCCAGCAGAACTTGGGGGGCAGAGGGGACCTAGAGAGCTGCGGGTGAGAATAGGTCAATGCTCAAGCTGGGAAGGGGGGGCTATTGTCCAGAGAGTAGCCCGGCGAGAAACACTGTTGTGTTTTAGAAGAAACAAAGCTATGACGAGGTTATTATGGTGGACGAGAGACAGGGGAGAGACAGGGGAGAGAGAGAGGAGAGACAGGGGAGAGACAGGGGAGAGACAGGGGAGAGAGAGAGGAGAGACAGGGGAGAGACAGGGGAGAGAGAGAGGAGAGACAGGGGAGAGACAGGGGAGAGAGAGAGGAGAGACAGGAGAGAGACAGGGGAGAGACATGGGAGAGAGAGAGGAGAGACAGGGGAGAGGGAGATGGGAGAGAGGTGAGACAGAGAGAAGGGAGGGAGAGCAGGGAGAACGGGGAGAGAGAGAGGAAAGACAGGGGAGAGAGAAAGGAGAGGGGAAAGGGAGAGAGAGAAGGGAGAGAGGGGGGAGAGAAAGAGAGAGGGGAGGGAGAGAAGAGCCAGTGAAGCGCAACATTTTTATAGGAAACAAGAAAACCTGATGCGGCATGAAACAACGCCTGGAGTAGCCCTTCCTTCAGCCAAAATAACTCACAGAGTAATGGAAAAATACAACAGGGCAGAGGGCGTTTTGTGAGTGTGTGTGTGTGTGTGTGTGTGTGTGTGGGGAGGGGGGGTAACAGGGGGATGAGAGTAAGGGGAGAAGGGGGGATGGTGGGGGGAGGCGTACCCGAAATCTCCCAGACAGAAATGGACACTTCCACTGGGCACTCCGTCCAACTTTAACCGTATGAAAGTGGTGAATTACTGAAGCGGCCAGGCAGAATGAAGTCCATACATCAAGACAGGTCTACATAGCTGACGGTGTGTGGTGGTGGTGGGCGGGTGTTGAAGTAAAGGGGGTGGTGTGTGTGTGTGTGTGTGTGTGTGTGTGTGGAAACTCGGTTTGAGTGCACATGCATGCGTGTTTGCATATTCTCTCACACACTCTCTTACATTGCAAGGAAACGAGGGAGGAAAGAGGAGGAACAGAAGAGAAGGAGACACAGAGGAAAAATAAGTAACTCAACATCTCCACCCCCTGCCAATAGTGACCCCCCCCCCCCCCGCCCCTCTATTTCTGTGTTTCTGTCTGTCTGTCTCTCTTCTCCAGGCTCATAAAGCTGTCTGCCTGAACACTGATTCATCGTACCCTCGCCCAGATCCTGTCTTAACTATCACTGCCCTCCAATTAGGTTTTTTTGTTGCTCTCCATCCTAGCCTGTAAATGTAATGAGATTGCTGTGTGAAGCGAAGGGCTCACCAACAAGAAACGGCTGACTCTGGTTAATATACAATCCCTAATAATAGTGAAAGCCGCAAGAGGCAACAAAAAAGTAGGGCGTTGCTCTGGCTTGATAATGGTATTTTAAACAAGGCCTATTCTGTCAGTGATTTAATTACTATTATTAATCACAGTAGACTACTGCACGACAACGAAATATAGTACACAAATAAAAATAAAATATTTTATGAGCAGGGCATGGTAACCATAAATAACAACCGTGTGTACCCATTTCCCTGTGGCGACACACATGTTTAAGGAAAAGCGAGTAGCGAAGATTAAGACGACTGGTGACCAGAGAACGTCTCAGGATGCCAGTAATTCTGATTTCTACAGGAGACAGCAACACATGCACACAGGCACAGACTCGGCTCCAGCTAACGTCTGCAACCCTCAGTGGACAGGAGAATTGGAGGAGAGGAAAACGGCTAAGCCAGTCTCTCGCCTTCGTCCCGAAGCCCAGCCTGTTCCACATACGGTGAGCAACTTCACACAGCAGTTGGAAAACAGCCCCGGTCCACAGTACCAGGTTCTGGTCTGTATTTGGGATGGGGCCAGGAAATGTCTCCAGGCTCAGAAGGAGTCCTTCAGGACCAGCCACCAGGTTAATGACCTGCTAATAGAGGGCAGGTTTTAATTACTGTCTAAAATAAATAAACACACACACACACACCTGTCGGAGACGTACTGAACAACAACCATAAAGCTTCATCAGGGACCTGCCTGGGGAGGGGCTACCTGGTTACCGTTATGGGGGGGCTGCAGGTGTGGGTGGCTGGGGGGTGGGCAGAGGGGCAGTTAATCACGGAGGGAGCCGAAGGTCAAACAGAGAGCAGGCCATTGTCCCCAGTGGCATCCTACTCCCGACGCAGCACACTTTACTTAACCTCTGCAGGGGGGACAGGGTGTCACTTAGGAGGCGGCCACGAGAGCAGCTGGCGGGTGGCGTGTGGTGGGTGGGGCCACAATTTATTAGCCAATAAAAAAAACAGACCAATTTACTCAGGCGAACATATCTACTATCAGAGAGACCTGTGTGTGCGCGCGTGTGTGTGTGTAAGGCTAGTCAATTTCTAATGCTTTGCTTTCGCCACTCAACACGGAGAGAGACGCAAAAATACAGAGAAGGTGAGGTGCTCCCAGAATGTCTGTGTGTGTGGGTAAGTGTGTGTTTCTTATGTACCAGCCCATCGTGTTATGGACGAACAGCCTCAGTTATCAGTCCAGTGTTGCGTTCTTGATATTCTGGGGTCTCCATGTTCTCAGGCTGACAGCACTAAGTGGCCTTCACACATCAGACCTACTTAATCCAAGGCTGAAGGACCTAGCGAGTTCCTGCTTGGTGTCAAAGGTCATGGACAGGCTGAAAGCTCTAAGGGTCATTGTGTGTCTCTGTGTGTTAATAACATCTAAAGAGGGAGTGTGGAGCAGAACCATGGCCCAGATCAATTTGTGGCTTCTGACAATCAGAACCATTTTAAACAGGACCGAAAACAGAGAAAATGTGCAAACAATTTTGTATTCAGACAGAAACGTGCCATCCATTTTGGATTAGCGTTAGTTTGCATTCAGACAGAAATGTGCCAGACATCTGGCTGGAAACAACTGACCACACATAAAGTACCACATGACGGCAGGAAAACACCTAAACTCTGTTCAAGGAAGTTCCCTAAAAAACCCAGGGGATGAAAAAGAAGAAGAGGACAAGAGGGCTGAAGAAGAGGAGGGGGCGTGCATCATCTCCACATCGCTACTCAGTTGTCAAACCTCTTCAACATAAAAGGTGCTGTTGTAAAGCACTGGTTTGGTGAAAACTGTTGATGAGAGAGAATTGGGAGGAGGAGGAGAGGAAAGGACAAGAGAGAAGAGGAGAGACATAAGACGGCAGGATAGAGGAGGAGAAAGGGAAAGAAACAGAAAAGAGAAAGAAAAAAGAGGAGAAAACGGACAGAAGAAACTGTAGTTTCAGCTTCCAGGGAAAAAGGCTGTCCACTCTGAAGTGTGGAGGCTCGAGCACAGATTTCAGATGTGATGCTGACAGTTCATACCGTACTGCTGAACCCAGGGAGAATCTCCTCCTTCGAGACATGTTAGCAGAGATGTCTGTCACCGCCGAGCTTCTAGCTACTGCATTGATTTCCAGATTTAAAGCCGCAATATGTGATCACTAGATCCATTTCTGGTTACATACTACAGTAATAGACACTTGAGGAATATTTACCTTTTAAATGCCTTGGGGATTAGTTTAACTGAGGAGGCCAATACCCTAGCAATGAGAGCACCTGAGTCGTCTACACAGAGAGGTGAAAACACTGTGCTTCTGTCCTTGAGGAGAACACTAATCGTCGCCGTAAGTTGCTCTGGACAGCCGCATCTGCTAAATAACACAAACGTAAAATGTAACTGTCTAACCCCATTGTGAGCCTGAATATGAGCTAGTCTCACTCCACCGTTTCTACACCAATTGTTCTTTTAACATAGACGACCAGTCCTTTTCATGTCTATGAATTTGAGAATAAATATATTTTTTGCCGAGCTTCATCACTGGTTTGTTATAATGGTGTTTTATTATTGATCGCGAAAGGGTACTGTAGGCATCCAACATTCGCGGTCTCCTGAGAACCCAGAGCTAGCACACCTGAATCCATTGAGTCAACTAATGGTCAAGCCCTTGACCGCTCGATTCAGGTGAGCTCATTTCGGCCGCAGACAGCTGGAGGTCCCCAGGAGTATGCCACATATCTCAGAAGACTCGGAATGCTTAGATGATCTTTTCGTGTAAACCTACAGATATCGATAGCTCAAGACACCGCCTTCAGAGGTCGAATTAGCCACATTAGCCCCCCCCCCCCCTCGATGGTACGTCTTGAACAGGCCAGTGAAAAATTCAAACGCTACGCAAATTACTATGCAAACTGAGATAAATCCATACAGTGTTTTAGTCTCTCTCTCGTATAATTAAATAAGCCCTAAGAGCATATTTATTCTACAACAATTGTTGTGAATTTCATTTACAAATACATTAACACAGTATTTAAATACAATACAAAACTGCATTTGCTACGTCAATAAGGGACTTGGCCGTTCTGCTCGTTGCCCTGCCGAACGCAATACGCTGCTTGGCTTTTACCAAGAAACGTTGTTCCTTTTACATTGTTGTGACGTCACCACCGCCGATGGTTGTCAGTCGCCCTGGACAGTCAATGGCATTGCGACGTCGTCCCCACCCCTGACACACACAGACACACGGTGAGCCCCGTTCCCTGGGCCCGATTTGCCATCCCCCTAACACCTCCCTACCTGGAACACCTTCATCTCTCCAGCCCCACCCCCACCCGCCCTCAGATCCTTTCAAAGGGCCCGGGAGATCAAAGCTCGATGGCCCCTTTGAAACTGGACAGACATGGGGGAGTTTAGCTAATCATTTATTTTCGAAGAAGGGGGAAAAAAAGAGGAAGAACAGAAACGTCCGTCCGTCCGTCCCCGCCACTCTCCCCACTGCAAAAAACGCTTCCTTAAAAAATAAGAAATAAAATGCTTGAATCAAACAAAATCTGGTTAGAAAACGTGGCTTGTAACGAGTCATACAATTATGAAAGAAAGCTAATTATTAACTCAGTCTAAACGTGATTCTTAGCCACTGTTTGGTTCTGTAGTCTTCTACTGACTGTACTTCTGTGATTCACTAATGGATGGATGGAAGGAAATAAATGGAGGGATGAACGGATGGAGATGGATAATGGCTGGATGAGAAGGATGATAATGAACGGAGGGATGTATGATTGATGGACGGAGATGGATGATGGATTGAAGCATGTAGGCCAGATAATCCCATCCAAGTGAACATGTACTGGCAAACACTTCCTGGTTGAGCAAGCGGCGTGATGAGACAGAAACTGATGAGGAGTTGGTGCAATAAGGCAACTGCATAATTGCGCATTGGACATCATTATATTGGGAGCGGAGAATTCTTGTTTTTAATCGTGTGCACTGTCTAGGAAACAAGAAGGCCAGAGTTTCGCCCCTCCTCATGAAAACACATGTTTCAAAATCCCTTCAAACTATTTTGTGCCGTTTCTGACCAACTCTCCTGTCATCTCAGAACCCTAGCAGGCTTCAGGACACTCGTTCAAGCACGTGCCTCCTCTTAGTAACAGAAGTTTCCTTTTTGAATTTTGTAAATCTCTTCTCTGGTGAGGGAAAACACGTCATCGGTCCGTCTCCTGACCTCATTTTCTTTCCGCTGGTTTCCATGTTTCAGCCAGCCGGTTATGTCATTCCCTCTGCATGTGAACAGGTATATGCAGTGACTGGTAAGTGCTGTGTGTAGCTCCACTAGAGGAGACGTCCTGTGCTAAATCATGTGTCAGGCACATTCTCTGAGTGCCAAGCCTGTTCCACCCACCCACACAAACACCCACCCACCCACCTCAGCTGACTAAACCCTGCAGCAGAAGATTGGTCACCGCCGAAGAGGGTCTCCGTCACACTTCCTGCTCAGCTAATGGAGAATGGAATGTATGTCTATGTGTATGTGTGTGTGTGTGTGTGTGTGTGTGTGTGTGTGGGTTCTGTTATGGTTGTGCTGGGGAGAGAGAAAAAATGAAGAAAGGAGCTAATGGCATGATGAGTACCAGGAGGGGAGAGGGAGCCTGGAGTAACATATTTGGCCCTGGGCATGAGGCAAAGGATGAAGGGGATGGAGACTGGGGGTAGAAAGTACTGGAGACAGAGGGCAGAAGGGGGTGGAGACAGAGGGACCATGGGGGGTGGAGACTGAGGGCAGAAGGGGGTGTAGACTGAGGGACCATGGGGGGTGGAGACTGAGGGCAGAAGGGGGTGGAGACAGAGAGGTGAAGGGGGTAGAGAACGAGGATGCGTCAATTCTCTACAAACTGCACTACCTTCAGCTAAAGGCCTGTAGGAAATAATGCTGATGAGACAGGGACTGAAGATGCCTATGTTTGACCTACATGTACACATGCTACACTAGGAGGGCCAGTCAAATGTTTTCTTCCTGGCCAGTAGCCAATACCATCTGCCAGGCTCACCTGGGACATACCACTATTACCACACCCAAGGGGCGTCTGGGACATACCACTATTACCACACCCAAGGGGCGTCTGGGACATACCACTATTACCACACCCAAGGGGCGTCTGGGACATACCACTATTACCACACCCAAGGGGTGTCTGGGACATACCACTAGTACCACACCCAAGGGGCGTCTGGGACATACCACTATTACCACACCCAAGGGGGGTCTGTGACATACCACTATTACCACACCCAAGGGGCGTCTGGGACATACCACTATTACCACACCCAAGGGGGGTCTGGGACATACCACTAGTACCACACCAAAGGGGGGTCTGTGACATACCACTAGTACCACACCCAAGGGGGGTCTGGGACATACCACTAGTACCACACCCAAGGGGGGGTCTGTGACATACCACTAGTACCACACCCAAGGGGGGTCTGGGACATACCACTAGTACCCCACCCAAGGGGGGTCTGTGACATACCATTATCACCTAATGAATCCATCAAGTTAAAATACATTTTCTACTCACAGCAAATACAGCACATATAAGTTGAATGAACTATTCTAGTCGGAGCTTCATTCTACTTATGTAAACGAGGAGAATCGATAAATGTATAAATGTATATCCTGGAAACAGAAACGGCCAACTTGGCTGCAATTCATCAGCGTTCTTCAGTTAGTTCCTTCATCAGAATAAAACAAAATGTTTTAGGAAAGCTAATCATATAACTAAAGAACCAATTTCAGAATAATCACGAGGTGGCAAAAATGATTTTCCTTGCGCTCTTCAAGGTGTAAGGCTTCTCCTATCTGACCGGTGAGTTCGGGATTTACAGGACCAACACAAGCCAGCCTAATGTGAATTTAAAGTACAAATGACAGGGGAAAATGAACAGATAAATATAGGCTCTGTTTACAGTGTTTTCCGTGCTCCAATGGTTGCTCTATTATCATGCCGTCGGGTCAGACATCTTGCCGCAGTGGGCTGGAAAGTGTCAAGGAGGAAGGGGGAGAATGATGGGAGGTGCTTTGAGGAGCGTTTACAGGTTAATGAAGGCAATGAGAGGAGAGGAAAGGTTCAGAGAGGACTCTGGCTGTGGGCCAGCCCAGGTTAATTACACAGCAACACGATTGACAGAGCCAAGACCACGTTCTGCCAAGCAGACACAAAGCTAGCTAGCTACTGCAGGCGCTCAGCTGGAACAAAATGGTATTTGGGAAGCATAGGGGTGGAGACTGATAGTGTTGAGGGGGGTGGAGACAGAGAGGGGTTGATGAGGGATGTGGAGACTGAGGGGGGTGAGGGGGTGGATGAGGGAGGTGAAGACAGAGTTGTGTGGGGGGGGCAGATGAGGGAGGTGGAGACAGAGGGGTTAGAGGGTGGATAAGAGGGTGAAGGTGTGTGGAAGAGGGGGGTGGAGACAGAGAGGGTTGAAGGGGTGGAGACTGATAGTGGTGAGGAGGGTGGAGACAGAGAGGGGTGAGGGGGTGGAGACAGGGAGGGGTGGATGAGGGGGCTGGAGACAGGGAGGGTGGAGGGACTGGAGACAGAGAGGGGTGAGGGGGCAGATGAGGGAGGTGGAGACAGAGAGAGGTGAAGGGGTGGATGAGGGAGGTGGAGACAGAGAGAGGTGAAGGGGTGGATGAGGGAGGTGGAGACAGAGAGAGGTGAAGGGGTGGATGAGGGGGGTGGAGATAGAGAATGTGTCAGTAATTCCATACAAATGCCCTGCCTTTAAAGTCAGACTCGGCAAATGTCAGTTCTAAATCAGCTATGCCAGTTTGTTTCTGAATTATTTTGCTTTGAAGGGTCAACTAAGCCTAGCTAGGAAGCCTGACTTCCTAAATACTGATCATAGTTGCCCAAAACACCTTAGCTACTTGTAAAATGTCACAGCCATGACTTGCTTGTCAATGAAATGCACTGAAAATGTACAATTAAGAGGTAATATTTTGAATTTCAAAGATAAAATCTAAACAAAAACATTTACAATATTATTTTGCACTTACTGGCTTTAACTAAATCCCTGTAGGAAATGAAGATAATGAGACAGAGACTGAAGACAGAGTAACACAGGATGTGGCCATGATGTTCTGGATCCTTCCTCCATTTTCACTGTCTGTCTGTCTCCTAGGGAAACCCTGACAACCCCCAAGGGACCGTGAGTGTCTGTGTTTGACCTACATGTACATATGCTACACTAGGAGGGCCAGTCAAAATTGTATTAGTTCCTGGCTAGTAGCCAATACCATCTGCCAGGCTCACCTGGGACATACCACTATCACCATGCCCGGGGGGGGTCTGAGACATACCACTATCCCCATACCCAGGGGGTCCGGGACATACCACTATCACCACGCACAGGGGGGTCTGAGACACCAATGACGAGGTATGGTTACTGTCTGGGGAAGAAGTAGGGTTAGTGTCTGGGGGAAGAGGTAGGGTTAGTGTCTGGGGGAAGAGGTAGGGTTAGTGTCTGGGGGAAGATGTAGGGTTAGTGTCTGGGGGAAGAGGTAGGGTTAGTGTCTGGGGGAAGAGGTAGGGTTAGTGTCTGGGGGAAGATGTAGGGTTAGTGTCTGGGGGAAGATGTAGGGTTAGTGTCTGGGGGATGAGGTAGGGTTAGTGTCTGGGGGTAGAGGTAGGGTTAGGGTCTGGGGGATGAGGTAGGGTTAGGGTCTGGGGGAAGAGGTAAGGTTAGTGTCTGGGGGAAGAGGTAGGGTTAGTGTCTGGGGGATGAGGTAGGGTTAGTGTCTGGGGGAAGAGGTAGGGTTAGTGTCTGGGGGATGAGGTAGGGTTAGTGTCTGGGGGTAGAGGTAGGGTTAGGGTCTGGGGGATGAGGTAGGGTTAGGGTCTGGGGGATGAGGTAGGGTTAGTGTCTGGGGGATGAGGTAGGGTTAGTGTCTGGGGGTAGAGGTAGGGTTAGTGTCTGGGGGTAGAGGTAGGGTTAGTGTCTGGGGGAAGAGGTAGGGTTAGTGTCTGGGGGAAGAGGTAGGGTTAGTGTCTGGGGGAAGAGGTAGGGTTAGTGTCTGGGGGAAGAGGTAGGGTTAGTGTCTGGGGGATGAGGTAGGGTTAGTGTCTGGGGGAAGAGGTAGGGTTAGTGTCTGGGGGATGAGGCAGGTTTAGTGTCTGGGGGAAGAGGTAGGGTTAGTGTCTGGGGGAAGAGGTAGGGTTAGTGTATGGGGGATGAGGTAGGGTTAGTGTCTGGGGGAAGAGGTAGGGTTAGTGTCTGGGGGATGAGGTAGGGTTAGTGTCTGGGGGATGAGGTAGAGTTAGTGTCTGGGGGATGAGGTAGGGTTAGTGTCTGGGGGAAGAGGTAGGGTTAGTGTCTGGGGAATGAGGTAGGGTTAGTGTCTGGGGGAAGAGGTAGGGTTAGTGTATGGGGGATGAGGTAGGGTTAGTGTCTGGGGGAAGAGGTAGGGTTAGTGTCTGGGGGATGAGGTAGGGTTAGTGTCTGGGGGATGAGGTAGAGTTAGTGTCTGGGGGATGAGGTAGGGTTAGTGTCTGGGGGAAGATGTAGGGTTAGTGTCTGGGGGATGAGGTAGGGTTAGTGTCTGGGGGATGAGGTAGGGTTAGTGTCTGGGGGAAGATGTAGGGTTAGTGTCTGGGGGATGAGGTAGGGTTAGTGTCTGGGGGAAGAGGTAGGGTTAGTGTCTGGGGGAAGAGGTAGGGTTAGTGACTGGTGGAAGAACAGACATTGGCCATTCATCCTGTCCATAAAAATCCACTTTAATCACAACATTAACACACCCACTGTCTGTCTCTCTCTGTCCCTCTCTGTTTGCCTTAACATATCTCTAGCTATCTCTGTCTCTCTGTTTACCTTAACATATCTCTAGCCATCTCTATCTGTCTCTCTGTTTACCTTAACATATCTCTAGCTATCTCTCTCTCTCTGTCCCTCTCTGTTTACCTTAACATATCTCTAGCCATCTCTATCTGTCTCTCTGTTTACCTTAACATATCTCTAGCTATCTCTCTCTGTCCCTCTATGTTTACCTTAACATATCTCTAGCTATCTCTTTCTGTCTCTCTGTTTCTATCATTGTTGCAGGGCCCCACGATGGCTGACATTTATAAATGTTTTATGAACAAAGAGCAGCTTGCGTGTGCACCCAAAAAACAAATCAATTTCCCAGCAGTAAATTGCTCAAGAGAAATAATAACAACCTGCGGGAGAGGAGGGAGCCTGGAGCACACACACACGCACGCACACACTCACGTACACACGCACGTACACACACGCACGCACGCACGCACACGCAGCAGAGCTGAGGCGAGATTGCAGATGCTTTAATTCAACTTGACTGGGGGTGTGCTGGGCTATGGTAGGAGCCCGCCCACTCCTGGAGACCGGTCTCTGGGTTTAGTGGCCCACACATCTGGGTTTAGTGGCCCGAACTGGGAGACCAACATCTGGGTTTAGTGGCCCGAACTGGGAGACCAACATCTGGGTTTAGAGGCCCACTCCAGGAGACCGGCCTCTGGGGTTAGTGGCCCACTCCTGGAGACCGGTCTCTGGGTTTAGAGGCCCACTCCAGGAGACCGGCCTCTGGGTTTAGAGGCCCACTCCAGGAGACCGGCCTCTGGGGTTAGTGGCCCACCACACAGCCCCGTGGGGCAGCAGCATTCGCCCAGCATTGTACAATTCTGCCTTTTTTGGAGCTGACGGATCGCATTAACAACAGGTTACATTAGCACAGCCAGCACTCAGCTTGGACACACGTAACCCTAACCCTAACCCTAACCACTTCTGTGCTTCAACAACTGTCCCCCCAATGAACAGCAAGAACAAACGTATTTTTACAAGATAGAAAATACATCTCCCACTTTAAATACTCTCCCATTCTTTCTCTCCCTTCCTCGCTGGCTCATCTCCATCCCTCTCTCCATCCATCCCTCTCTCCATCCATCTCCACTTCTCTTCAAATAAAGGCAAATACTAAGCCTAGCAAACATCAGACTTCAACAGAATACAAACAACCAAAAGAAAAACCTGCTGCAGTAGATTACATATTTGACCGATGGATAATGTTCTATGATACACGACGAGAGGGCAGGTCACCGTTCATCAGCTGGAAGTCTAAGAATGTGTCTCAAAAGGGAGCCTATTCCCTACACGGCGCCAAATGATTCTCCTTTGGGCTCTGGTCAGATCTAGGGCACCAGATAGGACATAGGCTGCCATTTGGGACCCAGGGGATGAAAAAGACAACCCGCCATTCCTCAGAGCTGAGTCTGTTTACCTTACAGAACCACTTCGCATGCTGAACTGCAGATGAACCATCTGACAGGGCAGAGAGAGATAGTGGGGGGAGAGAATGTGAGATTAGATTGAGCAAGAGAAAAAGAGAGATGAGACAGAGGCAGTTCTATGCCATTGTAATTGTCCCTTGTACATTGTGTTTCTTTCCTTCACCTCTTGATTATTGTTCTATTAACAGTCTTGATTAATTATTATAAAATTAATGTTATATTGTAAATTAAATTACTAATTATTCCCATAGCACGCTTTTGCAATATGTACATTGTTACATTGTGACAAAGTCATTTAGATGTGAATGAATTGAGACAGAGAGACATATAGAATAAGTGAGACAGGGAAACAGAAAGAGATGGTATGGTAGAGACTCCAGAACACTGTGCACTTAAGTACATTACAGATAGATGTTATGAGAAAAGAAAACTAAGCAACGTTTTCAAAATAACTTTCTAAATGACACTTCTCACAGACATGCTCATTAAAGGTTAAACTACCACAGGTTGCTACTGTTCTGTTTATGTTAGCACTGTGTAAAGGATTTTGACCAAAGAGCACAAAGAAGTTGGTTTGATATGCAGCCATATAGATGGTCAGATGAGTTTAAATGCCAGGGTTATGGGTTTGATTCCAACAGGGGGCAATACAAAAAAAATATATGCAATTACAAAAAAGGTAATTTGGTCTGGATAAGAATGTATGAAAAATGACTTAAATCTAAATGCAATCAATCAGTTTAATATTGTGAACTGGCAGGACGTCAGATTTAATTGGCTGATTCATGTCATGTGATCACTACCTGAACCAGATCATTGGAAAGAATCAGCTAATTAATGAAGCTGAAATGTACTACTTCAATATGAGGCAGCCGGTGGCAAAACCCGTGACGGAACGGGCAACACAATGTTGTGGAAACACCGATGAGACCTCATTCCATCTCAACACGAAACGCGCAGCAATTGATCCGAGACGGCTCCGATGTCGGTAGCCCGGGAATATCGCATTAACATGTCAGATCGGCAGTCATCAGAACATATCCATAACGGTCTCCGCAGAACTTCTCATGAGCTGGTTGATCTGGACCAGAACAGATGTCTGAAAACATGCCTCGGGCTAGGTAGCAGCTAGCAGCGCTGGAACAACCTTAAGGGAAGCCACACACACACACACACACACACAGCCTTCCTCTCTGGGAATCTGCAGTGGGATCCACTAGGCTACATGTTAAAACATTAGCTTAGCTAAGTGGCACCAGATTTGTTAGAGGGCGTTTAGTCATTCCATTTGTCATCATCTAAAATTACTAATAACAACAAGCAGTATTCATGTTTCTACACGCTTTATCGGATCGGGACACTGTGGTAACGATACAGGAGGGAGTGCTTGAATTGGTGCGGGCCAGATTCGAACCCAGGATATGGCAGCGGCCCATGAAGCTGAACCACCCAACAAACTCAGTGCTTCAAGTAGATGAGTGTTTTTCAACGCCTGTCCGGCAGACGGGTTTGGTTCTCCGAAGTGACAGAACTACAGCAGTCTCCCTCCATCTCTCCCTGGCGTTTTCAATCACGGCGGTGTTTCCGAGGGCCCCTGTGTTGAGGGAGCCATCACCTCGCCTGATGGAACCTGACATTTCCAAAGGTCTGCGAGGAGGATTTGTTTGTGACAGCTTCAAATTACAGTGTTGGGGACCGGGTGTGGGAGGAGGGGGGGGGGGGGGGGGGGGGGGGAAGGACTCCTGCTTATTTAAATGTCACTTCAGGGAGGTGAAGGCAGTGCCTCAGTGATACGATAAAGGAGCATCGCAAGGCCATTTCTCACAGAGGAAGAATATTTGGAGTCCCAGTACTCACCCAGACAGACACCTCAGATTGACACAGCTTAAAAAATTCACATTTACAACTACAAAAAAATTAAAAAAAAGAAGAAAAAGCTGAAAATCCAAGCCAAGACATTTGCTTTTATAATATTACTAAAAAGGGATAGAAAAGCCTACGAGTGAAAAAGTATTCAGGGATTCAGACACTGTGACGAACAACCTGAGCATTTGTGCATTACTCCTTCCAAGAGAGGAAACTGGATTCGGGCAGAGAATAGAAAAGAATAACCCCTTACAATCTGAACAACGAGGCAAAGAGGGCCACTCAATGCACTTAAAGACGGCACAAGATTACACCAGCCAGGGATGGCCTAAATGCACCTGACATTCTCAGGGACGACAAGCAAATGGCAGAAAAATATACAGAGTAACCGACCACTCTCATGTCAAACCCTCCCCAAAGGTTTATGGAAATCCTTCCGTTGTAACATTTTCCTGCCATTTGTCGGTTGTCTATGAGAATGTCAGGGCCTCTGCGCTCCCCTAAGTAGATTGAGTGCTGACAGTAAATAACATGCATTACTGGTGAATGTATTGTTACATAATGAAAATCACTCTCAGGACCGACAGAAAATCACGGCACTCTTTTCATGGTTATTTTCCCCTGCTATGGATGTACTTCAAACCACACACACACACACACATATACATACACAGTCTTTTTGGTAATTCGTCAGACACCAGGGTAGCTGTTGCTCCGCTATCAGCTAATGGGCATTGTAATAACTTTTTTTTAAATAAGCCCGGGAACATCCGAAGACATCTAACTGCTGCACTGCATTTGTAACCGTAAACATCCACATTCCGACGGCGGTTGGAAAATCCCAATCAGGATATTTCCTGTGTTCGGTTCAGATTGGAAAATGAATTCCAAACTCAACCATGGGGCTTTAAGATGAAGTGGTTTCCTGGGGGGCTCTTTAACGATTTCGCCGTCAAGTCGGTTCACTTCAGGCCTGGCAGTAAACACACACACGGAGCAGGTGGCTCCGAGTCTTCCATCTCTGCGGCCCAGAGCAAACACAGACACACGTTAGTGTCCCAGGTGGCGCAGCATTCCGAGTCCCACCAAGCTGACCACTGGTTTGTCGAGTGACTGTCGCTGAACGTCTTTAACCCAAGCTCATCACATTTTGACAGATGTCTTTAAAACAAAAGCTGACCACAAAGCCCCCTGCGCCCCACCCTCACACACACACACACACACACAAAACCGAGTTAAAGTCTGTCTTCTGTAAACAGTTCATCTATTTTAACAGAGACATTTCCCTTCCCATAATTAAACTAATGCATTGGAGAGTGTGCTGAGTCGTTCCACTGATTAATGGTGCAATTACATAATCCATTACAGGACATTATGAATGTGACGAGGATGAGCATGCTTGGTGTTGGATATGAATTCCATCTCGGTTGTTTTCTTTGTTGCACGTTTATACTGCTTTGGTAGAGGTGCATGCGAGAAGTGAGAGGTCAAGGGTTAAAAAGGTGATAATTCCCTGGAAAGAGGCAGAATATTATCGCAAAAGTCATGTAATCCCAAAACCCAGTTCCATGCTGATTTGGGATCAGTTAAGATGATCATTAGATGGACCAAGTCCTAGATCAGTCACTTTATGAATATGAAAAAAGAAAAAACGACTGTGGCATTAAGATGGGACTCGGGGTATTAAGGTGGGACTGGGGCATTAAGGTGGGACTGGGGGAATTACAATGGGACTGGGGGTATTACAATGGGACTGGGGGTATTACGATGGAACTGGGGCATTAAGATGGGACTGGGGGTATTACAATGGAACTGGGGGTATTACAATGGAACTGGGGGTATTACAATGGAACTGGGGGTATTACGATGGGACTGGGGGTATTACGGTGGGACTGGGGGTATTACGGTGGGACTGGGGGTATTACGGTGGGACTGGGGCATTAAGATGGGACTGGGGGTATTACGATGAGACTGGGGCATTAAGATGGGACTGGGGGTATTACGATGAGACTGGGGCATTAAGATGGGACTGGGGGTATTACGATGAGACTGGGGCATTAAGATGGGACTGGGGCATTAAGATGGGACTGGGGCATTAAGATGGGACTGGGGGTATTACAATGGAACTGGGGGTATTACAATGGAACTGGGGGTATTACAATGGAACTGGGGGTATTACGATGGGACTGGGGGTATTACGGTGGGACTGGGGGTATTACGGTGGGACTGGGGCATTAAGATGGGACTGGGGCATTAAGATGGGACTGGGGCATTAAGATGGGACTGGGGCATTAAGATAGGACTGGGGTTATTAAGGTGGGACTGGGGGTATTAAGGTGGGACTAGGGTAAGTATAACTTTTCCCAGTGGAACCATGGTGTTTTAATATGCAGGGTGAGGTAGGCTAAAACCCACCAATAGAAGCTTGGGGGCATTCAGAGGTCCACAGCAGTGAGATGTATTGGAATCATGAGTGAGCAGAGCGCGAGACAGTAGCGCCAAGTCTCCATCACCCTTTCCTACACTGTGGTGCTCTCTGAGCCACAGGATCACTCCGTCTAAAGGGCATCGAGCCGGTGTCTGTCCGAGAACTCACTGGGCCATGTGAGGGATTTGAGACCAGCTGACCTACCAAGGCTTGTCATATATAAGAGAGACATCTACCTGTGAGTGGGTAAAAGCTCAAGTGAATTTGTTTAGCTATTTTTGGCTGCTCGAACAGTGAAGGAATGATATTTAGCACTGACATTTTTTCTGACAGAAAAGACAAAACCTGACCGAAGGGAATACATGAACCTCATCCACATGAACCTCACCCACACGAACCACATCCACATGAACCTCATCCACACAAACCACATCCAGATGAATCACATCCACATGAACCACATCCACATGAACCACATCCACATGAACCTCATCCACATTAACCTCATCCACATTAACCTCATCCACACGAACCACATCCACACGAACCACATCCGCACGAACCACATCCACATTAACCTTATCCACACGAACCACATCCAGATGAATCACATCCGCCACCACTCATATTTATATGTTAGGATCCGTCTTAGAAGCACATAAAAGCATATACCAGGTCTTCTGGCGGCACCACCCTTAAGATGATGAGAAGAGCCAACTGAGATGCTGAGAGGAGAAAGGAGGAGGAGAATCTGCCCACAAAATGAGGTGGAATGGGAGCTGCACTTCATAAAATGCTGCCCAATATATGACCACATTAGAGACACAATTCCATTCTTCAAACATATGTCTAAATATGTTCATAGTGTTACAACACTAGACATAGTTAATAACATAACATTTGAAATGTCCCTATCCCTTTCAGATTTACAGTCACGAGAGAATGTGAACCTGCAGAATGCTGATAATGAACGGTAACTACAGTCGGTGTGAAGTCTAGTGTCTGTCAGTCAGTCTGTCTGTTTGACTCCGTGTGTCTGAGCCTGTGTCTGAGTGTTTGTGTATCTGTGTGTGTGTGTGTGTGTGTGTGTGTGTGTGTGACTATCTGTATCTGCGTTTGTGTGTGTGTGTGTGTGTGTGTGTGTGTGTGTGTGTTCACAGGGTAGCAGTAGACACCCAATAACAATGCTCTTCTCAGCAGGGCACAGTGTCACTCAAACATCCCGCCGAGGGCAGATGAACAGGACACACACACTGAGGGCCGATGAACAGGACACACACACTGAGGGCCGATGAACAGGACACACACACTGAGGGCCGATGAACAGGACACACACACTGAGGGCAGATGAACAGGGGACACACACTGAGGGCAGATGAACAGGACACACACACTGAGGGCCGATGAACAGGACACACACACTGAGGGCCGATGAACAGGACACACACACTGAGGGCAGATGAACAGGGGACACACACTGAGGGCAGATGAACAGGACACACACACTGAGGGCCGATGAACAGGACACACACACTGAGGGCAGATGAACAGGACACACACACTGAGGGCCGATGAACAGGACACACACACACTGAGGGCAGATGAACAGGACACACACACTGAGGGCCGATGAACAGGACACACACACTGAGGGCAGATGAACAGGACACACACACTGAGGGCCGATGAACAGGACACACACACTGAGGGCAGATGAACAGGACACACACACTGAGGGCCGATGAACAGGACACACACACACTGAGGGCAGATGAACAGGACACACACACTGAGGGCCGATGAACAGGACACACACACTGAGGGCAGATGAACAGGACACACACACCGAGGGCAGATGAACAGGACACACACACCCTGCTGGGCACAGATGGTACATTATTTCCCAAACATTCTCATCAAGACATGTCATCTTTCCTCCAGTCGCTCCTATCTGCTGCGGTAGTCATTATTCGTCAATCTGAAAATACCATGTACTCTCTCAGATCTCAGTACATTACAATGGTAGAGTGACTGTTGATGTGTGTGTGTGCTCATCTTCGAGCCACCTCCTGTCTTGAGCATCTGGCGTAGGCTTTATACTGTCTATTAGAGGAGAGGAGTGGATGGGGGGGGGTTTATTAAGGTTGATAAATAATCCTCCCTTACTCTCCAAGGACTACCGGTCTGTCTGTCTGTCTGTCTGTCTGTCATCAGTGTCCAATGGGAGGAGGACACGGAGTCAGGAGGGTTTATTCAAATCAACCCAGGCTAATGTCACACCATAAGCCAGTCACCTTGCCAATTCTTCCCCCAAAACACTAAAGATTCATCTCATCCACACCTATCCTCTCTCTCCTCTGTCTCCTCTGTCTCCTCTGTCTCCTCTCTCTCCTCTGTCTCCTCTCTCCCCCCCTCCCTCCTTTCTCTCCCCCCCTCCTCTCTCTCTGTCCATGCCTCTCTCCTTCCCTCTATGTTCTCCTCTTCTTCTCTCCTCTCACTCTCCCTCCCTCTGTCTTCTCTCTCTCCTCTCCTTCTCCTCTCTGGACAAATGGTTGTTCTGTAGCTCAGTATTTCTTCACACCACCCATCACTTTCATCAAAACCAGATTTAATTGCTCTCAATGAGGGGGAGGAAATACCATTGAGGTGTGTGTGTGTGTGTTCAGCATCCATAAAGTTGTTCTAGTGCTGATAGCTGCTACCCACCCAGAGGCTAGTCATGTTTACACACACACACACACACACACACACAAACCGATCCTGTCAGAGAGAGTTTACAAGGCTGTAGAACGAGCAGTGCCATCTGCCCCTGATCCATGGGGTAGCACAGAGTGTGTGTGTAGCACTGAAGTACAGAGTGACGTTTTGCTCCATTCTGGCACGCCTCACTTCCTCTAACGCTCCACTAATGTTTACAGACTTCAGACATTACATAACCACTGTGCACTGGGATTACATTACTAGGATACCAGGGGCCACATCACTAGGATACCAGGGGCCACATCACTAGGATACCAGGGGCCACATCACTAGGATACCAGGGGCCACATCACTAGGATACCGGTGACCACATTACTAGGATACCAGGGGCCACATCACTAAGATACCAGGGGCCACATCACTAGGATACCGGGGACCACATTACTAGGATACCAGGGGCCACATCACTAAGACACTGGGAGCAACACCACAGGGATACTGAGAGCCACATGAGTAGGATACCGGGGGTCACATCACTAGGATACCGGGGGTCACATCACTAAGACACCGGGGGTCACATCACTAGGATACCAGGGGCTACATCACAAGGATACCGGGGGTCACATCACTAAAATACCAGGGGCCCACATCAACACGATACTAGGGGCCACACCACAAAGACACTGAGAGCAACACCACAGGGATACTGAGAGCCACATGAGTAGGATACTGGGGGTCACATCACTAGGATACCGGGGGTCACATCACTAAGACACCGGGGGTCACATCACTAGGATACCAGGGGCTACATCACAAGGATACCGGGGGTCACATCACTAAAATACCAGGGGCCCACATCAACACGATACTAGGGGCCACACCACAAAGACACTGAGAGCAACACCACAGGGATACTGAGAGCCACATGAGTAGGATACTGGGGGTCACATCACTAAGACACCAGGGCCAAAATCACTAGGATACCAGGGGGTCACATCACTAAGATATTAGGGGCCACATCACTAAGATACCAGGGGCCCACATCACTAAGACACCGGGGGTCGCATCCCTAAGATACCGTGGGCCCACAACACCAAGATACTAGGGGCCATATCACTAAGACACATCACTAAGATACCAGGGGCCCACATCACTAAGATACCAGGGGCCCACATTACTAAAATACCAGGGGCCCACATCAATAAGACTGGGAGCAACACCACAGGGATACTGAGAGCCACATGAGTAGGATACCGGGGGCCACATACCAACACATTATGACTAAATGTAAAATGTGGATTAGATTTGTGTTATCCCTGTCATCTCATAGTGGCACACTCACACACACCTCCCACCTTTGGTCTCATATCATGCACTGGATTTAATTAGGTATGTGTTGGTGGATCGCCCACACCCCACAGCCCCTGTTCGACATACAAACACTCTGTGTGTGTGTGTGTACCTGCCCATCTGTGTGTACGCTAATTTTCACTACACACCAGTAGATTAAGGAGTGAATTTGTATTCAGTAACGAGACGTTAAGCCAGTCATGTCTGCAGCCAACAGCTCTCTTAATTCCGTTTAGTATTCTGTAAACACTTATCGGGCCGAGCTTCGTTAAGACAGCCCTCCTCCCCTCGCCTCTCATCTGTCTGCCCATCTCACAGGATCAAGGGCAGGAGAGGAGGAGATATCGCAAATCACATTATGGGACATGAAATTACCCCCCCCGCCCCCCCGCCCCCATCCACCCCCAACCAACCTGCAAATGCTTGGCCTTCACACGTTTAACCTTGAAGCTTGATTTTACTCCTGGTTGCAAAGAGGCTTCATAAAACATCCTAATCATATCCCATAAAAGCAGGCTGACATTACAACAATAGCAGTGGTGAGGTAATTATTTAATACCAGTTTCTTTGAGGGCAATGATGATGCATTGTGGTTTCATAACGCAGTACACCGTTCGAGCAGGGGATATTCACCTCCCAATAGACCTCCACCCTCCACAAGACAATGGAGGCTTTTGTGGCTTCGCCTTTGAGAACTCCTTGGTGGATAAAGCCAAGTGCAGATTCAAGAGCATGTCAATTAACAGGCATTCAATGAGAAGAATATCACGCAGTATGAGAAAATAATTAATAGCTAATTGGCCGTGGTAGCTGCTCCGCCATCTGACACCAGACAGGCAGGACACCAAGTTGTCTAACCACGCTGAGCTTTAAGCCCACTGGCGCCGTGAAATTCCACAGCGGATCGACCTGTGGGGCACCAATCAAAACGCTCACACGTGTTTTGAGCTGATATAACGGTCCCAATAAACTCCTGGCCCGCCCGGCGAGTCACAAGTCCCGCTGCGAGCTGAGGAACGTGGACCGCGACGGCCGGGTTGTGCCTCAGCCCGGGTTTGAGGTTAACCCTTTCGACTCTTTCTGGCCACAGATTTTTGTCCTGGCAAAAAACACTCTTCGCCATCTTTGCCCCTCTGCCTCAAGAGTTTCAAAATCAAAAATAAATAGAAAATTGGATGGTAAACCTCCAGACAGCTAGGCTCCTCCGCCAACAGAACTCAACAACATCCCAAATGGCACGCTATTCCCTTTTTAGTCCACTACTATAGACTGGGACAAAACAGGGCCATCTTGTGCTGCAATTAACCCCTGTCCCTGTTTCTGCATCATAAATGATTAGAAACACTGCCTCTGTCAATGAAATGATCTCTGTGCTGTATATGTATGTGTGTGTGTGTGTGTGTGGTGGAGAGAAAATAAGCACCACCTCTCAGCCACTGTGAATGAAATGATCTCAATGGAGGAACTCTGAGGTTGGGGTAGAAAGAGATCCCCCTGCTTTATCTCTCTACCCGTACAAATTAAGATGTGGTGTGTCTGTGTGGGTGTGGGTATGTGTGTGTGTGTGTGTGTGTGTGCGCGCGCGCGCCTCCGGAGAATAGAGCTAAAAGAAATTGGACTGCCTAACAAAATGTGTCTTTGAGATACAGTTATCTTTCCCCAATTTTTCATCTCCAAGAAAGAAATGAGCACTGTGTGTTGCACAAGAAAAGTCTGTCTTGGCGAGGAAGCAGCAAGAACTGAACATTTTGACAGTTCAGTATAAAGAGGCTCCTTAGTCTGAGCCATATCGGAGTGGTAGCAGAATTACCAGTGTTTCCCCTGCATTCACTGGAATAAACGCCAGGATGAACCAAAACCATCTTAAACGACATGGAGACCCACTGACAGTCTCAATGTTTGCATCATTACGACAAGTGAATATTTGCAAAGTTACACGGAATTAGATGTTAAATCTAATATATACTGGCAATCTCAGACCCGTGGCAAAATGTGAACAGTTACAGGAAATTAGACTTTAAAGAGCAACATTTCGATTCCAAGAGGAGGGCCTCAATGTCCAGTCGTAGACCACCCCATTGGTAACAGCTAGTATCAAATAGCTGTTTTTAGCCTGTGTTCAGACGGATGAGTATGGCACAGTGATTGGCATGATATTATGAACAACATTATAATAGACAATATATTAGAGATACTAGCAGCAGTAGCGATAGCAGCAGTAGCGATAGCAGTAGTTTTGATAGCAGCAGTAGCGATAGCAGGAGTAGCGATAGCAGCAGTATTGATAGCAGGAGTAGCGATAGCAGCAGTATTGATAGCAGCAGTAGCAATAGCACTAGTAGCAGTTTTAATAGTGGGTGTAATAAGAGTAATAGTAGTTGTAGTAGTAGTAGTAGGGGTAATAGTAGTGGTATAGTGGTAGTACCAGCAGTGGTAGTAGTAGCAGGAGTAGTAATTGCACTTGAAGTAGTGGTGGTGGCAATAGTAGTATAAGTAGTACTAGCAGTAATAGTAGCAGTAATCGAAGCAGTACAGTAGTAGTGCCAATAGTTTTACTGATGGCTACTGACCTTTGCTTCGTAAGTCTGTATCATTGTACAGGTTCCACTCCTTTTTTTAGTACGGGTGTCACCATAAATTAGCCAGGCTCTCCACTGAACCAACCCAGTCTTTGGTGCGGGATAAAGAGCATGTAGCTCTGCACAGCTTGTACCCCACAGCTTCCAGCAATCCCCCCCAAGCCCCCAGATGCACTGACACTCACTCCGACACTTTTGAGAAATGAAAAAAAGGAGTGAGAGAGAGAGAGAAAGAGAGAGCGCAATTCTGGGAGATAGAGCTAAGTCTCCACCAGCCCACAGAGACCAATTAAAAGCAGATATTCAAATTGACCCAAAAGCAACACAGACAGGCATTCATTTAACATCCCAAGTGGAGCCCTGCCCTGATAGTACCGCTACTGTCAAATGTATTTTCTTCCTTTCAAAATTCCTCACTCTGACCTAGTCCATTCAGATGACAAACAAACACAGGACGTCTCAGATGTGTGTGTGTGTGTGTGTGTGTATCACAGTACAGAGGTTGTAGTATCCAGCTAGACAACATAACCCCTATTATTTTAACCAGAGGCCATCCAGGCATAATGATCCAGTGTGCATTAGATAAGGTACAGGACCGTGTCAATGAGCCCACAGTGAAGCCTTTCAGACAACAGAGAACTGCAAGGAGAATGTTCTACGAATCTCACGGACGCAATCACAGAACTAGAACGCCTAGAAGGGGAACAACGGGTGGACTATTCCAGGCCCGTTCTGGTCATTCCTGTTTCTATGGCCGCCATCACAGCACAAGTTCCAAGTTCTGCAGGACCAAATGAGATCCATTTCCATGGTACAGGCAGCACCTATTTAGCAGGCCAGGGCCGGGGGACAGGGGTCAAACATCAGTAGGGGAAAGCCCTGAAGAGGGCCAGGGGAGGGAGGGACACGGTGTGTTCCCAAGGGGTCAGGAGGGCTAGTCCACGAGGGGTCACGTCAGAACCCCAGGCCAGTGGAAATGCACACTTCATACTACAGTCGGTCCCAAATAGCACACTACCTCCTTGGTCATGCACTAGGTTTAAAACAGGCCTTAGGGACCCTGGTCGTAGTAAGGCAGTATATATACAGCGCCATCGGAAAAAACTCAGACCCCTTCATTTTCTCTAATTCTTTTGGGTATAGGCTTAATTATGCAATATTTATGTATTTTGTGATTTATACAAAATAACCCATAATATCAAAGCAACAACACATTTTTAGACATTTGGCATCCTGTGTCCTTTGATCAGGCTTGAGATGTCTCTGAAAGTTGGCTGGAGTTCACAAATTAAATTTATTGGACATGATGTAGAATGGCACACTTGTCGATATAAGGTCCCACACTTCATAGTGCATGTCAGAGCATGAATCAAGCCATGAAGTCCAAGGAACTCTCCGTAGGCATTCAAGACAGTATTGTGTCAAGGCATAGATCTTTGGAAAGTTATAAATAAATTGCTAAAGCACTGAACGTTCCCAGGAGCACAGTGGGCTCCATCACTGAGAAATGGAAGAAATTTGGAACCATCAAGATCCTTCACAGAGTTGGCATTCTAACCAAACTATGTAACCAAGCGAGAAAAACATTGGTCTGGGAGGTGACCTAGAACCCTTTGGCCACACTAAAAGGTGTTCAGGGATTCTCTGCAGAAATAGGGAAAACCTGCCAGACGGACAACAATTTTTGCAATACTCCATCAATCAGGCCTTTATGGTGGTGGCTTCTGAGAAAAAGGCATATGAGAGCATTAGGAACAAGATTCTCTGGTCTGTTGAAAACAAAATCAAACCATTTGGGCTAAATGACAAGACCTAAGTCCGGCGAAAACAAGGTACCACTCATCACCTTGTTAAAACCATCCTTACAGTGAAGCATGGTGGTGGGAGCATCATGCTATGGGGATGCTTCTCAATGGCAGGGACTGGGGGAGTGGTCAGGAAGGATTACCGAGAGGAAAGTCCAGAAAGTTCCTGAAAAGAAACCTGATCCAGAGAGCACAGGACCTCAGATTGAGGCAAAGACTCCTTTTTCAACAAGACAACAACCTGAAGCACAAAGCCAAGATAACTCTGGAGTGGCTTCGGAACGAGTCTTGTGAACGCCTTCAAACGGACCAGCCATGACCCGAACTAAAACACTGTTGAACAATACGTCGGGACACCTGAAGATGCCAGTTTAAAATAAATAAAACGCAATTAATTATAATTTAAGTCTATAACAACAAAATGTGGAAAGAGGTTTGAATACTTCCCAAAGGCACGGTAAGTGGAATAAAGCAACATTTGGAATGCCCCCTGACTGCCTGGGAATACCTCCCCCCATCTTACATGTACGGTACTTCCAATAAATCCCCTGTAATGGCCTCCGGCCAGGCCAACTTTTTAACGCTGGGCTTAGCGGGGACTCTTATTCACCCCAAGACAGTGAGTGTGTGTCCCAAATAGCAAACCTATTCCCTAAGCTGAAGTAGGGTACTACATGGGGAATAGGGAGTTGTCCAGAAACATAGTGTGTGGTGACTGTTATTTACCCAGGGACTGAGGGGTTTATGTGTACATGTGTGATGGATAGATATATATTGTGTGTGTGTGTGTGCATACGTGTCTGATAGAGTCATACATATTGCAAGGCTGACGGATGCTCCTTGGAGATACTCCATTGAGTGATACTGTAGCTTTTTATATGGACAGCTACACCGCTCAGCTTGACTTGGCAACACAAGCACAGGAGAGGGAGGAGAGGGTAAAAAAAGGAGAATCGGAGGAGAGGACACTCCGAGAGGTGTATTAAAAACAAGGACTATCCAGTTTCTTCTAAAGCCCTCCAGTGTTTTCCCAGCCTGCCAGCGTGCTGTGACAACTTGCTGTGTATTGTGTCATGTCAGGACGGAGCCGTACAACAGATCTGGATTGAAACACGCTATCTCCTGTGGCTGGGAAGTAGGCTAAATATTTCAAAGAATAAACCTCCTAGCAAGGGAGAAACTACTCCCACTAACTACCACAGTCCCCCCCAAAAAAACACTGAAAAGATCTGATTAACCAGTTGAAGTTCCCTTCATTGAACATGATATACTACGACTGCTTCTGACAGGACAAGGCGAGTGAGAGAAAGAGAGAGAGAGAGAGAGAGAGAGAGAGGGGTAGCTAACACTCCAGAGGGGGTTGAGGGCGACTGGCCAGCTCATATTGCAGAGGCCTTCCTGCAGCTAGCAGAACTTGTGACCGAACACGCACACGTGAGCATTTCAGAATCCTTCGTGCGGCTAGCAGCACTTGCGACTGGTTGGACCCAGCTTAATGGTGCTTAATGGGCCTTTCCGACAAGGGCTCTTTGTTGTATTGAGCTGTCACTCCCTCCGTCCACAGACCAGGCCGGTCACCATATTAATGTTTCCTTACAATAGCCAGAGATAGAGCAGATGTCCAGGCTACATCTGTAGTGCCCTTATTCCTGCAGGCAAGGAGAAAGCAGTGTGTGTGTGTGTGTCTAAGAGTAAGTTTGTGTTGGGGGGGGGGGTCTGTGTGTGTGTGTGTGTGTGTGCCGTCCTCCCGCCCTTTCCCCCTGGCGCTAGCAGGGACACAAAGAGCTTCGTTCCGACGACGACCACCATTCTGCTTTCACACATCAATCAATCACATGCTCTAAAGACCTAGCCGCGCTACACAACAACCGCTGCCCACCAAAGATGGCGGACTGAAAGGAGATAGTTCACTCAGACCGTATTCCACTGAAAGTGATTGTCAGCTTTGGTCTGCTTGACAGGGTGGCTTTCCCTTAAGGCCAGGGGTATGCCTCGGTTGCACAGCGACCTGGAACATTTGTCTCGCACAGTCAAACATGGTGTACTCACGTACTTCTAATCTTCTAAATTTGCTTTGAAATTAAAGGGGGGGTGGGGGGGAGATATTACCCCCCTGGGAGAAAGGGAGGTGCATGAACTTTAGACCAATCATAGTATGGGAACTTGAGAGGAAGTAAAGAAAGCAAGAAAATAAATGATGTGCGCCAATTGTCGAAAGCCCAACCCCCCCCCCCCCCCCCCCACAAAAAAACAAAACATTAATTTGCCTTTATACATCAATGTGATAATTGCTGGGGAGTGACCCCCAAGTGAGCTGTCTTGCTCCCTCTTCGGGCTTTGACATACGCCAAACCAATGGATCCCAACGTTTGCAATTACGGGAAACACCAAATCTCAGTCAAAAGTGAGACTGACCGAGGCCTATTCCAGAAAATGTAAAGATGTAAATTCCATATAATCCTATCTTGAAAATCTTCAATGTAAATTACACAGACACTATAGTTCACTCTCCACTACACCCATAGAATAACACACACACACACACACACACAGTTGTTTCACATCAACAACTTAGGTACTACATCACTACATTTGTTAATGTCTTACTTTCAACTGATTTAACGGAATCTATGGCCGAAACAAACCCACTACAACTGGTTTACACTGTCTCCATACTCCAGGCAATTACTTAATAAGAACTAATTAACCAGACCTATCTTATCAAACCAGCTGAATAAATAGACTAACTAATTTGGATTGGAACACTACTGCTAAAAGAGCAATACGTTGTTCTGTGTTTGAATTTATGGCAAGGTCTGAGTGATGAAGCCTGAACATGATTGTAGCGCACACACACACACCACACACACACACACACACACACACACACAAACAAATGCAATTAGATGGGGGCTGGATGTTGTGTTTTCAACATGTGGGTAACAGAAAATGCAATGCATGTTCCACAATGGATGGATCTTAATCCCACTACAAAGGCGACTGGATTGTTAAGTCAAATTCAATAAATAAAGTATGCACTATAATATGTAAAGACAACGCTATAATGGAACGACCTCTGTAAAACAATTAATCATTCGGCTCAGGCGCACAATTATTTGGGTAATGGATTCGTCTAGATGAACATCTACTTTCAAATACTTATCAAACTTAAAAAAATTATCAAGCGGTCTATCAAAATTAAATAATAGAGATACAACTATAAATAAAATCTCGTAGCAGTTCTTCAAAAGCAGAAGAGTTAGGTAGGCTAGCTGAAGATTGTCGTCCTTGGTTTGTTAGGGTTCATGCACGCTGGATTTGGCTGACAAGACTCTGTAGCAAATGTGGTGTATTGTAATAAATTACATATGTAAAGATGCATAAACGCGTGTCGTTTGCTAGCGGACAAGATTTCAAATCCAGTGTCGATGTTTTATGCATTTTGTCTCGCAGACAACAGTGATAAACGATATAAATCATTCTACTGGAAAATGTCGAACATAATGTCATTCCCCAGGGTACACACACCAGAAGCACAACACAAGTCTTATGAAGAGGGAAACTTAACTAGCTATTCACCAAAATAACGCACTTCCCATTTTGTAAACCAAACCCACTTCTCACTCTGTCTGCCGTTTACGATGTTCTCTCCACATGGCTTGCAAGCTACAGTAGTCGAGTTGAAGTGAAGATGTGCGATATGGAGCGAAAATAGGTAAATCTTCAGGCTATGGCTACATTTTTGACAGTTGAGCTAGGTATGCTTTGTGCGGTGGTCAAATACTGTAATGTCCTCAGCAAACAATTCACTCGACCATTCTTTTCCTTCGTGGTGCATTGAGGTGAACACAACAAACATGACCAAAGCTAATGCGGTCATCAATTCAAAATAGCTCGAGTACTGCAAACAGTTATACAATATTATAGACTATAATACTCAAACATGATCGTATATTTTTATATATATAATCAAATACATATATATATATACACACACACACACACACACACATATATAAATATATATATATATATATATATATATATATATATATGTGTGTGTGTAATGAAATCTTACCTGTATAGATGACGTTTATCGCAAGTTCAGAAGAAGCCGACTTTACGCACACATGACCACCATCATACGTTTGTGAAAAAAAAAGACCCCTACAGATTTGGTCTAGGCTACAGCTGATCCACCTTTAAATGCCAAAACTTAATTCTCCTAGCGCGATGAATAGGATGCTGTCGACCGTTTCCGATGTAGAAGGCGACTGTAGGCAATCGATGCAAATTATTAGTAAAGTACAATGCAGAATGGTATGTGACGTGGTTCTGACCAAAACACGGTCTCAAAAAGACAGCGATAAATAGGTGGCTATCTAACAGTTTCTGTGGTTTCTTTTTTCCCTTTTTTTCTCTCCACCTCTCTCTCTCTCTCTCTCTCTCTCTGTCACTCTGTCTCCCTCACTCACTCTCTTTTTTTAGCCAAGGCGGGGTTTTGTGTCGTTAAACCAATGACATAAACCTATAAGAGACAGCCTCGCCCCCCTACACTCTTCTGTTCAAACACTACTGTTCTGTGTGGATTAGCCTCGGGTGAGCGGGCGCTATTCTGCGCGAGCAGACCCTGAGAGCGTTCCAAACGGCAACATATTCACTTGAGCACTGCTTTCAACCAGCTTCCGGTCCTAGTTCTGGGTCCAAATCCACTCACTTTGGGAATAGGTTGTGATTTGGGACGGCCTCTGTACTCTGAGCCGGGCCACTGTGCAGTGACTGTCACCACTTGCTGTGTAGGTTAATAAGTGACAGAGAGTAACGTTATAGGGTCGGAGATGGATGTTGGCGCTCCCCTATCTTCCACCATCGTTCTTTAAATTACTATGTATTTAAATGTACTACTGTCAAATGAGCTGATCAGTTTCAATGATTGATGTGATGTAGACCTAGGGCAATCAATGACGTGTCATGCTTCTTTTCTTGAAAACAAAAAATTACTGTGAACAACTTTTTTTGGCTTTCTGAAAACAATGTCAATCAATACAGCTCTTTCTATTTAATACTTGCCATCATGAACGTAACTGACAGTGAAACATTCAAATTTATGTCGATGGAAGATAAGCTCATTCCAGGTAGGCAAACTGTTGCTCATGAGATCAACAGTTGACCCCACCCTAGACAAACACCAGTTGCTAATGTTACACAAGGAGAAAATTCCCAGGTATTAGGCTGAGTTTGGATACTGGAGGCAGTTTGTATAGGCAAGTTATTGCTTCAGATAAACATTTAGGAGGCCCACAGACTGTAACACATTTTTGTTTCCTCTGTAAATATGTGAATCAGTCAATTGCAATTATAACTAATAGATTTCAACCAGCCTTTTTGCAAAGAAATGTTTCTTTGTAATGTGCCGACACAGTAGCTCATTTGATTGAGTCTTCCGTATATTATTTCTTAATCTTTTTTTTACTGGAAGCTTGTAGGAAGTTTACCATGTATGCATGATGTTTGTATATGGAATTAACTTGGCCTGCATGCATTGTTACTGATTCATAACACATTGTTACTGATTCATAACACATTGTTACTGATTCATAACACATTGTTACTGATTCATAACACATTGTTACTGATTCATAACACATTGTAAGGGCTTGTCTCACTTTGTGTGGTCGTGTGCAAAGCAGGAGTCAGTTCCAGGGAAGAGTCAAAGGGACAATCGACAGCCAATCGGAAGTCAATAAAGAATTGTTACCCCGTTGATCATTGATGAATGTGACTCATGAACGCTTCAAATCAAAATCAAATCAAATTTATTTATAAAGCCCTTTTTACAACAGCAGTTGTCACAAAGTGCTTTACAGAGACACCCTGCCTTAAACCCCAAGGAGCAAACAACAGTAGTGTTGAATTTCAGTGGCTAGGAAAAACTCCCTAAGAAGGTCGAATTTTAGGAAGAAACCTAGAGAGGACCCAGGCTCAGATGGGTGACCAGTCCTCTTCTGGCTGTGCCGGGTGAGATATTAAGAGTCCAATTGGAATAATAAATAAATTTCTCTGGGCTAAATCCAGAGTCTATTTGATTTTAGACTAGGTCAGAAGTATGACCAGGTGGACAAGGACAGGGACAGCAACGGGCCCCCCAAACCAAGTAATCCGCAGGTGTGGACCAGGACCTCATCTCCTTCTAAAACTGGAGGAAACTGAGAAAAGTTAGTAGTACATCCCTCATATCCCCCAGCACAATAATATAGCAGCGTAACACCTTGGAACTGAGACGGGGGGGTCCGGTGACACTGTGGCCCTACCTGGGGGAGGCCCCGGACAGGGCCCAACAGGCAGGAAATCAATCCAACCACATTGCCAGGCATCAACCAAAGGGACACCCACCAACCGCAACTTCAACTGTCGCTCCTCGTCAGAACCCCACATTTAACCTGGTTTCACTCAAAATACAAAGCTTTAAATCCCTCTTCAGGCTGTCCTTTAAAGGGTCCTTATATTTCTCCAACCTCCTGCTCCAACTTTTCTTTTCATGAAAGGTGGCGAAGAGTACAAATTTCTGTGGTTCCTGGGTGCTGTTTGATCCTTTAAAAGTCGTTGTGTTGCCGGGCCTGTCAGAATGCTCCTTCCCTAATTCACTAGTCAGATTTCTGCATCACAGCATCCACTTGTGTCTCTCTCCTCTCTATACTCAGACTGGACCCCATATGCTCAAGCAGGGCTGGTTCTAGACATATGCAACTTAAGTGGTTGCTTAGGGCCCCTGACCGCTAGGGGGCCCCAACCGCTAGGGACCCCAACCGCTAAGGACCGCTAGGGAAGGCGCCCCCAAAATTTGATTAGGGCTCCCAAAAAGGCTAGAGCCGGCCTTGTGCTCAAGTATTGATCTTTGAGATCAGCCATTGTTCCCATCGGCATCACAAAGGGCATCCTTTTACCTTCGTAGTGCACTATCTTTGAACACTTCTTTGATTACACATTGCACACTATGTAGGGGATAAGGTGCCATTTTGGACGAGTGCCAGGCCTCATAAACTCCCTGTCTACTGCTGGTGTGGGTGTGGAGAGGCTTAAACCTGAAAAACAGACCTGCCAAATATTGTAACCTGGAGGGCTGAAACTTCTTTTTGTTTTGGTTGTAGTGTCTGCTCAGGGCCGCTTCATTGAGTAACATGTGCCTACCTGGCTTTCTGAGAGGAATGCATTAAAGTTTTTTTTTTTTGCTCTCGCTGTCAGCTAAATGTTAAAATAAAAAACAAAATATCCATATTTCTAGCTAGTTAATCAGCAGGTCTCAGGTCTGAATGGGTCCCATATTAAAAGGAGATGATGTAAAATAGAAGTGTTTGACCTTCAAAGAACCAGGATTATTCAGCTCTTTTATGAAAGTAGAAAAGAGAGAGAGGTGTCCTGCTCTGTTTGTTAAGATGTTGATCAACAGCCAATACATATACCTTTAATAGACATTTTTTAAATCAATATGTAATTTACTTGATAAACATTTTAATAGTCCAGAATACCAGAAGCGACCAAAACCATGAGTGTATTTAGGACAACCTTAAAGGATCAATAATAGCAAAATGTAATTTCTCAAACTTATAAAAGTACATCACGGTTATGAAGTAATTCCCTGTGCTGTCTTTTTTTTTTTTTAAACAACGGAGTCCTTGTTCTACTTTAAATTATCTATGAATATTTAAGGTATGTGTAAAAGTCATGGTTTTGATTTTGCTGGTTGACCACCCAGGCTAATTTAACATGAACACGCATTGATCTCCAATGAAATGCAACGGCTGCTGCTGTACTAGTTAAACATGTATTAGTGTTCCTGAAAAATATATAATAACATTTATATAATACATTAATTGGAATAGAATAACATAATTTTTCCCGTGAGAAAAATCCCCTAGTTACTTTACTGATATGGTGGTATTTAAGGCAGAGTGTGCAGGTTAACACAAGCTGACCTAAATGTACCCTGAAGAGGGTCACTATAATCTACCACAGCAGATAGCCCTTCATCTCCCCCTCCTCCCTCTCTCTCTCCCCCATGCATCTTTTTCCCTCTCTCCCCCTATCTGTCTTCCCTCCCTCCCTCCCTCCCTCCCTCCCTGTCACTCTCCTTCCCCCGTCATCTCCCCCTCCCTGCCTCCCTTACCTCCCCCCATGCCTCTCTTTCCCTCTCTCACCCTCTCCGTCTCCCCTTCCTCTCTCCTTCCCTCCTTCCCCTCTGTCCCTTTCCCTTTCCCCATCGTCTCCCCCTCTCCCGTCCCTTTTCCCTCCCCCATGCCTCTTTTTCCCTGTCTCCCCCTTTTCTCCCTCCAGCTCCCCCTCATTTCTAACACTGTCCCTTTTACCCATTCCTCTCTCCCCCTCTCCCTCTCTCTCCACCTCCCTATCGCTTTCCATCTCTCTCCCTTGCTTTATCTCCCTCCATCCCTCCATCCCTCCCTCCATTCCTCCCTCCCTCTACTCTGCAAGAATTAGGTTACATCCTCCATCTTAAACTGAACCTACGCCAATAATAACAACGTGTGACAATGGTTTTCATTTCCAAAAAAAGCTTACAGTGTTTTTGCTCATTCTCTCCTGCAGTTTGGTAAGACGGTTTCACATTGAATACTGTGAAATGGACATAAACCAGCACTATAAAGGAGACAGCAATTGATGAAGAATATTGTAAAACAGAATACATTGTTATCCTGTTAAAACAAAAAAATGGGCACTTAATTGACACATATTTAGAAATATTGGGATAAAGATACATGAAGACCACGTGGAGATCCAGACAAGCAGAATGTATAGAATGCAGAAGGGGAATGTATACAATGCATTACGGATACAAAAATGCACCGGAAAGATCTACTATAAGGTTGTATTAGACCTTTTGATGTTAACCTTTGACCCTGATCTCCATATAAACACACACACACACAGGAAGAAAAAGGGAGAGACACACAAGCAGACAGTTAAACGCATGCAGACGCACACAAACACATACCATCCCAGATTGATGGACGGATGAAGCCTTCACAGTGTGTGTGGGATGGACAGCTTCCCTAGAGATCCACCAATCTACAGATGAATTATTGAAAGTGTGTATGGAATAACATGCCCCCCACTACGTTTCTGAGTCTTACACCACTCTTCCCTCTCCCAGTGGGGATTTTATTAGTCAGTGCATTTGCATGGTTTGCCTGACCATTCCTCAACGGGAATACGCAGGGATGAGTTTGCGTGGTTGGCTCTGTATGTCGTGTGCGTATGGTCAGATGACACTGAGATTCGTTGTTTCAGATTTTGTAGGTTTATGTAATAAAACCCATTTAACGTCCTGTGAAAATTCTATGTCAAGGCCAGTCTGATACCAGCTCAACTAGACACCAATATTCTGGTGCACCATCAAACAGACACCAGTAGTCTAGATACCAGTAATCTGGTTCGACGTAAACCAGAAGTTTGATACAAGCTCAACCAGATTATTGTTGTCTTATACACGCTCAGCCACATTTTAGTCTAGACATCCTAACCTAGGCTCAGGGTTAGGGCTGTATTGTCAAAGTTAGGGCTTATCTCATTCCATAGAGAGCCGAGTGTCAGCACGTTCCTTACTTGGACACCAGCCTTCTGCTGAACGAGATTGACACGGCTGGATTTAGGTTAGGGTACAGGTTAAGGTTAGGTTTTACTGTGGGGATACCCTAGAAATCCCGGTGAGCACAAACCTTTTTTACCCTTTCCCACTCATATTCTCTAGGTCAAAACGTTGCCTGGTTCTTGGTTACCTTGCTTAAAGCCATTAACACGTATTTGCATAATATATTTCTTAATGATGTGTCTTAATGTGAATGATGTGTCCTTGATAATGGTATAAACATAAATCTTTTTTTATTACATAGCCTGTCCTGCTTGGTAATGGCATTATTCTTAGAGGGTTGCTGGGGAGGCCAAACACACACACACACGCACACACACGCACACTCACACACAAACAAGCGGTTAGAGAAGCTGTGTGTGACCTTCCAAGTGACCCCTAGGAATAGTCCAAAGTGGGTAGTGTATAGTGGGTTTTAACAAAAAGCCATAGAGGCAGATAAAAGACTCAGGATGTGTTTTGGATACTCCTGATGTTTTTGTCTGGGGGGCCACAGGAGGTGCTCATTCTGGAATTGGGCTGATAATCTGATCTCTATATGGACCAAGACTCCACTGAGAAGTGGCTTGAGTACCAACCCATCATGTTACAGAGGACCAGCCTCAGTTATCAGTCCAGTGTTGTGGTCTTGATGTTCTGGGGTCTCCATGTTCTCAGGCTGACAGCACTAAGTGGCCTTCACACATCAGACCTACTTAATCCAAGGCTGAAGGAGCTGCTCCGTGTCAAAGGTCACGGACAGCCTTGCTGGGGGTGGGGGCTCTGGGGGGAGGAGGCGTCTGTGTCCTTGGGTGTCCTAGCATTCAGGAACCATAGAGAGCAACTAACACAAAAATTTTTTGGGTCTTCCTTTTAACAGATTGTTGAAAAGGTTATATATTTTGGTGTTTAAGATGTAAATTCGCCCCTAGTAATTAAACTCTACCATTGAATTTTGGGATGTGACAGTCTTTGTTTGCATATGTCCCCTGCTCTCTTCTCAAGGGTGGGATTCAGGTGACAGCAAGATGGAGGAGGTGAATCCCTGACACTCAAACATTTTTACCTGCCCCCCAAATTAATATTATAATATCAACATTATAAATAATTCCTCTCACCAGAATGAAAGGGTGTGACAAATGTCGAAATGGGGTTGACAGTTACCCTTTAAAACGGATGAATTGTAAATTTGATTTGTGTGCGTATGTGTGTGCGCGTGTGTGTGTGTGTGCGTGCACGCATGTGTGCATGTGTATGTGCGTATGTGCGCGTGTGTGTGCGCGCGTGCGTGCGTGCATGTGCATATGTGTGTATGCATGTGTGTGTGTGTGCGTATGTGTGTATGCATGTGCGTGTGTGTGCGCGCGTTTGTATGTGAGTATATGCATACGTGCCTGTGCGTGCGCGCGCATGCATGCATGTGTGTGCGTATGTGTGTATGCATGTGCGTGTGTGTGCGCGCATGTGTGTGTGTGCAGGTGGGTGTCTGTGTTTGCGTGTGCCGGTGGGTGTCTGTGTGCGTGTCTGTGTGTGCGTGCGTGTGTGTGCACGCATGTGTAGTGGTAAACAATGAACAGAGACTCAGCCAGGCACAGATACCCAGTGGGTCCTCTTGAACTTGTGAAATCGGGTTGACGCCCCCCCCTCTAAATGATCTCCTGCCATGTCACAATGCAGACTGGAGCACCCCAGGAGGCTAACTTGAATCAATTCTGGTAATGATGTTTGTAATTTAGAGGGCTAATGACATGCACTATGAGCCAGAAGATTATGTTTCCCCATAGAGGAAGATGCATTTCTGAGTTGAGTGTTAGGGAAGGAGAAGGCCAACGAGGAAGAGAGAGAAATACACAGTGTGCCATAACAGTGTTTTTACTGCAAGGGGAAAATAGGAGAGAAATGTTTTTCACATTATTTTTCATTCTATTGTAATTATTTGTATATATTCCGTCTCTTGTTATAGAGGCTGTATATCCACATTTGCTATTTAGTTATGAACCAGTTTAGAAAGTAACTTTACATGCAGGCAGAGGCACAAGAGCCACTCAGTGCAGAATAAACTATTAGTGTAAAATATTACCTAGTAATTAATATACTGACAAGTTTCTTATAATAGGTTTAAACATGTCCTTGGGGGCCGTTCTGTGTATTTCATCTACTCCAGAACTAGCATCCAGTGGAACTAGCACAACCAGTGGAACTTGTCAAGTCCTTGACCACTCAGGAGACCTAGTTCAAGGCTACAAGAACATTGTTTAATGTCTGTGGGTCTCCTGGAAGAGGTTTTCAAACCCTGATTGCTGAACACGTTGTTTTCTCTGAACATGACAACCCACCACACACGCCTGCCCTCAGGACACGCTGAAGGCTGCTTGCAACAGCAGGTTACAGATGCCAAATTGTTCTTTGACCATCGCTGTCGCAGGAGTATTTTAATTGGAAATGTCAGACATTGATTTGCGTTGCCGGAAAGCCTGAACAAAATTGCCATTCATTATAATCCATTTAATCATTCAAATTTCTCAAGTCATAGCAGGAATATTTCCCTGCTGAAGCAAACTGTCTCTAATTATGATACGGCATCTGAGTTTGGAGAAAAAAAACGTGTTTATGAAGGCCATGCGTAGTGCTAACAAACTATGAATAAAAATACATTGGGAAATGGAATTCATGTGCAGGTGAATTAAAAAGAAAGACCACTTCTGTGAAACCCCGTGGCACAATCTTCTAATGAAAAGAATGGGAGGGGGCAGGGGACAGGGCATCTTACCACGCTAGCTAGTTGCAGCTATACATTTAAAAAATATATATATATTGTGAAGTTTTGTGGGTCTTTTGAAAGAATTCTGGAATGGGGGGGGGTCTTACTCTAAGAGTTGAAGCGATGCGTTAGGACTGTTTGACCAGTACCGGTCATTTGCAGGTCATTGTCTCGGCTGTGTACTGCTGTTACCAGCCGGGCCTGGTCCAAACCAGGGCGGTAAACACCGCCGTTAGCACTGCAGCCGTACAGCGCCAGGTGCCGTCTGTCCACTCAGATTAGCCTGCTAGACATCTGAAGATGGCTCCTTTGTCAGTTTACAGAACACGCTTTGGGTCCATTGATGCTTGTTTCCCGGGAGATGTGAAGTAGGAGACCATGCTGCTTTTGCCACTGGACATATTATGTTTATGTGTGTGTGTGTGTGTGTGTGTGGGTGGGTGGGTGCGTGTGCGTGTGTGTCTTGTACAGGTCATTAACAACCTATTTGAAGACTTTTGTCAATAGGTGCCAAGACGACAAGCGTGAAAACATCCCCCCCCCCATACCAACCTCCCCTCTCCTGCCTCTCTCCTCCCCCTCGTCCCTCTCTCGTTCGCTCCGTTCTCCGCTGCTTTTTATTTCTCATTAATATGCTAATGAGCGGCTCTTGTTGTTGGTCTGGAAGAAAGCTGTCATGTCGTTTGGTGACAGGCAGGCAGGGCTGAATGTTTGGGTTGAGTTTGGGTTCTGTTTCGGGAACACTCCTGCGTTCCAAGTGACACCCTCACTGTATTCACGGTGAACTTCTTATGACCAGAGACCTATGGGGAGGTAGAGTGCAATTTGGGACACATCCCTGTGCTGAATGTCTTATCTTGGTTTAGGCAGTGAATCAAAAATGTAAACATCACTTCCTTACCATCTGTCAGACAGCTTAGAGGTATCATTTGTAATACATGAATAGGCAAATGATCTGTCTGTCTTCCTGTCTGTGTCTGTCTTGTCTTTTTATCTTGACTTTGTGTTACAGTTAATTACTCAGAAGGAGAACATCCTTTAATCATCTCTATTCCTGTTGGAGGATAGAGACACAACACACGTGTACAAACACACACACACACACACATGCAGGTGCTATATACCCATAGATACACACATTAGCTCATGAATGAATGCACAAATGCACACACATATCCACTCACGTAAAGGATTATTAGGAACACCATACTAATACTGTGTTTGACCCCCTTTGGCCTTCAGAACTGCCTTAAGTCCTACGTGGCATTGATTCAACAAGGTGCTGAAAGCATTCTTTAGAAATGTTGGCCCTTATTGATAGGATAGCATCTTGCAGTTGATGGAGATTTGTGGGATGCACATCCAGGACACGAAGCTCCCGTTCCACCACATCCCAAAGATGCTCTATTGGGTTGAGATCTGGTGACTGTGGGGGCCATTTCAGTACAGTGAACTCATTGTCATGTTCAAGAAACCAATTTGAAATGATTCGAGCTTTGTGACATGGTGCATTATCCTGCTGGAAGTAGCCATCAGAGGATGGGTACATGGTGGTCATAAAGGGATGGACATGGTCAGAAACAATGCTCAGGTAGGCTGTGGCATTTAAACGATGCCCAATTGGCACTAAGGGGCCTAAAGTGTGCCAAGAAAACATCCCCCACACCATTACACCACCACCACCAGCCTGCACAGTGGTAACAAGGCATGATGGATCCATGTTCTCATTCTGTTTACGCCAAATTCTGACTCTACCATCTGAATGTCTCAACAGAAATCGAGACTCATCGGACCAGGCAACATTCTTCCAGTCTTCAACTGTCCAATTTTGGTGAGCTTGTGCAAATTGTAGCCTCTTTTTCTATTTGTAGAGATGAGTGGTACCCGGTGGGGTCTTCTGCTGTTGTAGCCCATCCGCCTCAAGGTTGTGCGTGTTGTGGCTTCACAAATGCTTTGCTGCATACCTCGGTTGTAACGAGTGGTTATTTCAGTCAAAGTTGCTCTTCTATCAGCTTGAATCTGTTGGCCCATTCTCCTCTGACCTCTAGCATCAACAAGGCATTTTCGCCCACAGGACTGCCGCATGCTGGATGTTTTTCCCTTTTCACACCATTCTTTGTAAACCCTAGAAATGGTTGTGTGTGAAAATCCCAGTAACTGAGCAGATTGTGAAATACTCAGACTGGCCCGTCTGGCACCAACAACCATGCCACGCTCAAAATTGCTTAAATCACCTCTCTTTCCCATTCAGACATTCAGTTTGGAGTTCAGAAGATTATCTTGACCAGGACCACACCCCTAAATGCATTGAAACAACTGTCATGTGATTGGTTGATTAGATAATTGCATTAATGAGAAATTGAACAGGTATTCTTAATAATCCTTTAGGTGAGTGTATATCTAATATACACACATATACACACATATTCTCATGTATGCACACATGGGCCCAATATACACTTATTTACAAACATATACATAATACATATTAACCCTAACCCACACATACACACATACATACACAAATGAGGAAACTCACATACCCACAGTTTCTATATAAACATACAGGTTCTATATATATACCCATGCAGGTTCCCATATATATACACATGCAGGTTCTGTATATTATACACATGCAGTTCCTCATATATACAGATGCAGGTTCCATATATATATACACACGCAGGTTCCATATGTATACAATGCAGGGTACCATATATTATATACACATGCATGTTCCATAGCAATGCATGTCATATGAGTTAGAAAGTGAGTGCCATCTGTGTGGGTGGCACAGTTGCATTAACGGTGAAGCAGCTTGTCAAGATAGAGTGTTACAGCCTTGTGAATGTTAACCTGTTAGGCTCTTACATCTGCTACAGAGAGTGAGAGAGGGAGCACACAGACGTCGGGAACATCCGATTCCTCTCAAGCATGGTTCCCCAGTGTTACTTACCTCGAAATGATCATGGAAGGCATTTAGCTTGTCTGGTAGACAGTTGGCTGTCCGTTTGTGATCAGTGATAGAATGGAATTGAGAATAAAAGCAATACCTTCAGATCATCATGTAGTTTTATTTCATCACTTTGTCTAATAAATTTTTTTTTTTTATGTATTTCAAGGCATATTTGTTCAGTCTGTTGGAGTTGGAGTTAGGAGACTGAGATATTTCCTTTCACAGACCCAATGGGCCTGTATTATGTTCTAGAATCCACCCCCTTATCCAGCTGAACAGTCATCGTTCTATTATAATCAAATCAGACTTGTGACTTCATGTAGTTGGCCAAACAGTGTGGAAATATCACCCCCCGGAAAATCAAAGTTTTGGACTGCTTTGGGGAATTAAGGAAACTCCCTCAAGTCGTATGTGTCTGTGACATCATCGCATTTTGTGGCCAATGGCTCCTTCTGAGTTTGAAACGTGTTCTTTCATTTAGTGCGTTTGTCTGAGTTATGAATCTGCTTTATTGTATATAAAGCATTAATGTATTGCATGGCACAGAAAGTGCTGTTTGCCATCACAATACACTTTTTTGTCTCCTGTTTGACTAAATTGAGAATAGAACATTTAAGTTACAGATTCTAGAAGTAAAAGCCTGTGGAACATTCTGGTTGTCATTTTTTACTGTATTACCCAAGTTACGTACAGATTCATTCAGCCCAGTTAGTCCAGTAAAGACTGTCCCCACCACAGTTAGACCAGTGAAGACTGTCCCCATCCCAGTTAGACCAGTAAAGACTGTCCCCAGCCGAGTTGGACTAGTGCAGACTTCCCCCAGTTAGACTAGTGCAGACTGCCCCAGTTAGACTAGTGCAGACTGCCCCAGTTAGACTAGTGCAGACTGCCCCCAGTTAGACTAGTGCAGACCTCCCCCAGTTAGACTAGTGCAGACTGCCCCAGTTAAACTAGTGCAGACTGCCCCCAGTTAGACTAGTGCAGACTGCCCCCAGTTAGACTAGTGCAGACTTCCCCAGTTAGACTAGGTGCAGGACTGCCCCCAGTTAGACTAGTGCAGATTGCCCCCAGTTAGACTATTGCAGACTTCCCCCAGTTTGACTAGTGCAGACTGCACCAGTTAGACTAGTGCAGACTGCCCAGTTAGACTAGTGCAGACTCCCCCAGTTAGACTAGTGCAGACTGCCCCAGTTAGATTAGTGCAGACTGCCCCCAGTTAGACTAGTGCAGACTGCCCCAGTTAGATTAGTGCAGACTGCCCCCAGTTAGACTAGTGCAGACTTCCTCCAGTTAGATTAGTGCAGACTTCCCCCAGTTAGACTAGTGCAGACTGCCCCAGTTAGATTAGTGCAGACTGCCCCCAGTTATATTAGTGCAGACTTCCTCCAGTTAGACTAAAGCAGACTGCCCCCAGTTAGACTAGTGCAGACTGCCCCAGTTAGATTAGTGCAGACTGCCCCCAGTTAGACTAGTGCAGACTTCCTCCAGTTAGATTAGTGCAAGACTTCCCCCAGTTAGACTAGTGCAGACTGCCCCAGTTAGATTAGTGCAGACTGCCCCCAGTTATATTAGTGCAGACTTCCCCAGGTAGACTAAAGAGACTGCCCCCAGTTTAGACTAGTGCAGACTGCCCCAGTTAGATTAGTGCAGACTGCCCCAGTTAGACTAGTGCAGACTGCCCCAGTTAGATTAGTGCAGACTGCCCCCAGTTATATTAGTGCAGATTCCCCAGCTTGACTAAAGCTAGACTGCCCCCAGTTAGACAAGTGCAGACTGCCCCCAGTTAGATTAGTGCAGACTGCCCCCAGTTAGACTAGTGCAGACTGCCCCAGTTAGACTAAAGCAGACTGCCCCAGTTAGATTAGTGCAGACTGCCCCAGTTAGATTAGTGCAGACTGCCCCAGTTAGACTAGTGCAGTCTGATGGGAACCACACCAAGGACTGGAACAACACAGTAATGACCACATGTTTCATAAGGGGGTGCCAATCCCATCCAGTATACTAACATTTAGTTGTTTAGCAGAAGTTGTTTCCCAGAGCAGCTTTATGAAGAAATGAGGGATTAGTGCATTGCTCAAAGGTAGAACCAGTTATTTTTCATCTTGTTAGCTTGGGGACAGAAAACATCAAAACCTCACTTTCACTCTCTCATCCTTCCTCTCTTTAACCCTCTTCTTTTTACATGTCCCTCTTCAAATCCATCCTCCCATCAATTCTCTGTATTACTCTGTTCTCTCATCTGTTCTCCATTTCTCATACTTTCTTTCATTGTCTCTCTTGTTTTATCCTTCCTCTGTGGACATCTAAACACAGTCATCTAATTGGATTATATCCTAAATGATGCGTCGTTCTCAAACCAATTAGTGAAACAGAAGTTGTGACCGCCTCTGACCTTGAACAAAAAAAACATGTTTCTAGGTAATCACAAGAGTAATCAGCATCCTACTTCAATGCTTCTTAATCACACAGACACACACACACTCTCGCACACACACGCACGCGCACACGCACACACGCACACACACACACACACACAGATACACACATGCACGCACACACACACGCACGCACACACACACACATCTTCATTATGCTGTTTACCTTCACAATATGCCTCTCTGTATTTAAAAAAGGCAAGATTAAAAAGGATGTAATCAGGCTCGGGCAGCTACTTGTCTCAATTTAGTGTTTAGTTAGGAAACAAGCTTGTAAAAGCACCCTGTTTCCAGATCCAAGCAATAAAAAAGATCCTGTGTTTTTCTTCTTTCCCAGTCACAATGCAGTTAAAAAACTGGATTTCTTTACTTGGACCGCAGATGTTGGAAATACACCGTTACTGAAATTCTGTAAATCATTTACATTTTTGTCTTTTATCTTATTCGTTTTTGTTGTTTAGACTTCCATTTTAAATGGTATAATTTGTTATTGTCAGGTGTTTCCATTAATGTAAAAAAAAACTACATTTAACAAAAGAGGCATAATACATATATGTTTTAGAAAATGAAAGTGTGAAAATTATAATGATCACGTGTTTAATGTGGGAGTTGTTTCTTACATTTCTGTATGGAAATTTGCTTTTGCCTCCCTGGTGTCTTAATATACCAACAAGAAAAATCTACACACATTATCTTAGTTGTACTTTGTTGTATTTTAAATAAGTGTGACTACTCTGAGACTTTGAATTTATCAGTGTTTTGTCACTGTCCTGTTTTGTCTTTTCTTTGGGCGCAATGAGGAGGCAGAAGCTTCGGACGCAGCCAATAGGGATCCAGATGAATAAACTTGAATAAATACACCTAGGTTGATCTCTTTTCACATCAACAGTTGTCACAAAGTGCCTGTACAGATACCCAGCCTGAAACCCCAAAGAGCAGGCAACAACATAGTTTATTCACACTGACTAGGAATACCTCCCAAGAAGCGTCAGAATCTGACTAGGAATAACTCCCAATTAGGGTCAAAATCTGACTAGGAATAACTCCCAAGTAGGGTCAAAATCTGACTAGGAATAACTCCCAAGTAGGGTCAAAATCTGACTGGGAAAAACTCTCAAGTAGGGTCAAAATCTGACTAGGAATAACTCCCAAGTAGGGTCAAAATCTGACTAGGAATACCTCCCAGGTAGGGTCAAAATCTGACTAGGAATAACTCCCAAGTAGGGTCAAAATCTAGATATATTCCAGACTCTGAGGGATGGCCAGTCATTTTCTGGCTGTGCCAGGTTAGAGTATAAAAGGGTATGACCTTTTTGGGCCACAGGGATGTTCAGACGACAAAGCGGGTCAATAGAAACAAGGGCCCAGAGTCTTTAGGGAGAACCCAGGGGAGCTACACAACCAGGTTGACAGAGACCACCTAGAGGGTGCTCGACAGTGACGGCACATTTTGGCAAAGGTCACCTAGGAGTTGTCAGGCCAGGTAGACCTCAGGCCCACAGGATTCAGGTCCTCTTAAAGATTCGAAAGGACACCCAGGGAAATTAGATGAAGCATTCCTTGGAAGGAAAACAACACTTAAGCATAGAATTCAGACTAACCCTAGTCCCGCCGCACGTAAACTTTTGTAGCGTAAGAACTGCGGCCTGAGTGGGGGAGGCGTGTCCAGAGGAACCTGTTTACAAGTCCTGAGGGCGGCGGTGTAACTAGGAGGCGTTGCCCCCTGGGTTTGGGGCAGAGGACAGTCCTCCCAGTGGAATGACGGACACCCAGGCTGCACTTAATCAAGGACTTATTTCAGCGTAAAAAACAGGGACCGACACATGCTGGAGCCTGTGGAATACTGTGGTTCCTTCAGAAAGGGCGTAGGAGCTAGGAGGTGTCTTCAGGAAAAATACAAAATATTTTAGTAGCCACTCCTCTGTTTAAATTTCAGTAGAACATTCAAACTCAACTCTGGACCTCGAAAACAGTTTCCTCTAATCAAACCAGGCACCCATTTAGACCCGGGAAGAGTTGAAGACCACTGAAAATACAACAAGCAGTATATAATGCAGTTGCTTGTTCAATGTTGTTATCGATTGGATAAAATGCTATTATCCAGTGGATGTTTTTATATTCCACGCGTCGTCTAACGCGTAATACGGTGTTAGACTACGCATGGACCCATAAGTGATGTGTCGTCAAGTAATAATTCGACACTAAAATGAAATATGAATTCATTAATTTTTAATGACGACCAAGCCGCCAATTGCTCACCCAAGATATATGTACATTTATCATTTCCAGATATGCACCTCCAAGCCTAAAATCAGATAAGCACGCACACCCTACCCCCCCCCCCCCCCCCCGCACGCGCGGTACAAGACTGTGGCCGTGGTGTCGGCATGGCTTTTCTGAGAGATCAATCGAAAATTGAATGAGTTACGTCCAATGTACAAAGCGTTATGTGCAACGCATAAGAGAGCGAAAGCGTGAGAAGAGATAATCAATCAGAATGAACCAAACAACAACAAAACTGCACACACCACCTATTGGGAAAAACAGACACGTAGCGAAATGCAGTCCTATCTGGCCCCTAAATCGACAGTACAGCATGTTGAACTATTCCACCGTGCGTACTGATCAAAACCCCACCAGAATCCTTGACAACGTGCAGGCTCAGTGAGCACAGCCTTGCCAATGAGTAGTGCATACATTGGAAAGCCTGGCTCCCTGTAGAGGAAAGGCAGTGCAGTCGCTGTACCACAGCAGAACCTGAGAAAGAGCTGTTTTCCCTGACAGAAATGACAGAAATATTAGAACAATTACAGAGTGTAATTTACCCAACACTCGAAAACATTATTTAAGATTTCCAAGAACCTCTCTGAGGGCCATTCATCTGGGGGGCTGAACGGCGAAACCTTAATGCTTCCCAGTGAATGTCCATTGACAATCTAAATAACTATGATTATTTTAACGATGTTTTATTGTAAACGAAACATTATTTCCAAAGTAATCTTTGGCAATATGTTCATTGTTACATAATGCCAATAGAGCAAACTGGATTACATTTTTGAGGAGTGTTTATGCGCTCGAGCGTGGTGAAAAAAAAGCAAGAGATAGTCCTGGGTGTCGTCAGGAGAGAGGAGGGCCACGCGGAGTGTTATGAGTCAATGTCAGTAAATGTCAACCGGTCTCCGGGGAGGAGTCCTGGATTTATGATCTGGGATGTGAAACGGTGACTCTCATGTCATGTCACCAGGTCAGCCTAGGGGTCGTCGGGTTTCATTTCAGCGAGCCAAGATGCACAGCCTTCAATTATCCTGAAACTGTTCCTGTAGTTAGAAGAAATCGGGAAACTGGGATGCACCTTTTCATTTTATAGATGAGGAACATAGGTTTTTGCCTGCATTTATTATCAAAAGAATTACATTTAGGGGAATTTTATGATGACAAATATACTCATTTTTGGAAATTATAAATGTTCATGTTGGTTCTATGCCAGAAATTTATTTCAAACTAAAAAAGAGAATCTAAAACTCTAAATTCATTACAAATTAACAGCATCAGCTCTACCATAAGTACTTCTTCACGCAGTGCAAAAATACCACTAAATGCTTTGTTAAATTCTTTACTTGTGACAGATTCCCCTGACGAATTTTCAAATTACCATGGTAACAGCCATGAAATGGTAGCTAAGTCGAAGGGTGGGCGAGCTGATGAAGATGTGTCTTAAGGTCTGAACAGTCTGAACTTTCCTGAGATATGGGAGAACAATAAAGATAGAAAACAAGCCCGCCCCAACGACCAGGTACCATAGATCATGACCAGGTACCATAGACCATGACCAGGTACCATAGATCATGACCAGGTACCATAGACCATGACCATGTACCATAGACCATGACCAGGTACCATAGATCATGACCAGGTACCATAGACCATGACCAGGTACCATAGATCATGACCAGGTACCATAGATCATGACCCGGTACCATAGATCAGATAGTATTTGGTTGCGGCTTGGAGAATTGTTTGTTAATCAATGTTATATATTCACAGCGATTTGGTGTCCTACTCTGTTCTGGAAACATTTTATTTCGGTGCTGTACATGGTGTTATTCCTGTGAACTTAAACACTGAAATAAAAATTATTTGGACATTTAGCGCTGAGAATGAATTTTAGTGACAGCTTTTTATTTTTAAAACAAAACTCCAATGAAAAAAACAACATTAAGGAGTACTTATTCTTTACTTGATAATCTACCTTTTATGCAAAGCATCGTCTATTACAATGCTCTTTCTTTATTATTAACAATAATATTAGCAAGCGGCCCAAGTGGTTTGTGCAATAATGTTGCAGAGGATGTTGCCTTTTAACACGTGACGTCTCTGTCTTCATACATAACACGTGACGTCTCTGTCTTCATACATAACACGTGACGTCTCTGTCTTCATACATAACACGTGACGTCTCTGTCTTCATACATAACACGTGACGTCTCTGTCTTCATACATAACACGTGACGTCTCTGTCTTCATACATAACAAGTGACGTCTCTGTCTTCATACATAACACGTGACGTCTCTGTCTTCATACATAACACGTGACGTCTCTGTCTTCATACATAACACGTGACGTCTCTGTCTTCATACATAACACGTGACGTCTCTGTCCTCATACATAACACGTGACGTCTCTGTCTTCATACATAACACGTGACGTCTCTGTCTTCATACATAACACGTGACGTCTCTGTCTTCATACATAACACGTGACGTCTCTGTCTTCATACATAACACGTGACGTCTCTGTCCTCATACATAACACGTGACGTCTCTGTCCTCATACATAAAACGTGACGTCTCTGTTTTGGCTGAGGAAATGACCTTACTGAATAACTTGGGTGTCTGTGTTTCACCTTTATAACCGTGTTTTCATCATCCACTCAGTTTAAATTCACTACTCATCGTCACAGCAGCAAAACAGAAAATCAGAAGCTTGCACATTCAGCATCGTATACTGATCAATCGCTTTCCCAAGGACAATTCGAAACTAATGACATAATCCATTTTACTGGAAAGTCTCTTTTGCTTTCAGCAAGTGACCAGAACAAAGTGATAGAAGCTGGGCTTCAATAACAACTGTTGTATTGTCCAGCACATCCATAACTAAAAATAATGAGCACTAATGACAGGTCAATTAATTTCCTTCTGGACCAAATCCAGAACCATATATATGGACTCTGGCCTGCTCCAGACCTTACCTGAAGGAAATAGCCACATACAGAATGTGGTGTACTGGATGTTGTAGGGAAACTCTTTTTTTACCCATGTCAATTTCCTTACAGGATTTTATGACGCTCGTGAGAATGCCCTTTTCCTTTCAAATGCATCAAGTATTTCTCACACTGAACCTATTTTCGGTTTGAATATAATGTTGTAATTTAAAGTTAGTTTATTTGGTTGTTGAATATTATATAAATCCTGTAAACTGAAATGGGTGCAATCAATTTGCTCTCAGAGACCAGGGTATATTTTGACAAAAGAATGCGTCAGAATTGCTTATAATATGTGTTATTAACTAAAACTTGAATAAGCTGAGATGGTTGGGGTTAAACTCTTCTTTCTTGGGCTTTTCAGGGTGAAACGACTCAGTTAATCTACTGTGTATAAGTGCAGATGTGTGTATGTAGGGGTGGGTGGGGTCGGGGGGTTGTGCGTCTGTGTGTGTGCGTGTGTGTGTGTGAATAGCATCAAGGGGATATTAATCAATAAATACATGCTTTTGAACGTTTGACAAATGTTTTACTTGGCATTTCTGTTCAGCCAGAGCAGGCATATAAAATAAAAGGTCAAAGTTGAAAAAGAGCCCGGGAGATGGATGGAAGAGGAAAATAATACGGTAACCAAGGGCACAGATGTACTTGTTGCCTACCAATTATTATGGTCTGTCTGTCTAGTGCTCCTGACAACCTGACAAAGGATTGTCAAGCTGAAATGCTTGTAATTCTTTATTTTCTTAATAATTGTTCTCGGTTCATGTGTAACTCCATAGTTTGTGTACATTTCTGAACAGAGGGTGAGGGAGGGAGAAAGAGAGAAACCAAGAGGGAGGGAAGAATTTGAGAAAGAGAGGTCGAAAGAGTTTGTATGTGTGTGAACGTGCGTTTGAGTTTTGCATTTATATTCATCTATCCATCTCCTTCTCTGTCACTGAGGTTTTCATTTCCATGTCTGTGATTTATTTAGGCAGATAGGAGAAGCACAGTTAATAGGATATTTCTCTACTCTCTGCATGCAAAACAAAATGTCAAAATAAAGATAACAACCAACCAACACCCGAATGCAACAACAAATTAGGTCTTGTGGCAATATTGCAGAAAGAGCATTTCCATCACTATGCCAATCTGTCACTCTCTACTCATAAACATCCAAGGGTCTTTGATTTCTCCGGGGGTGTTTGAAAAGAAGCCTTCACTCATTTTGAATTTACATGAAGTTGTTGTTTCAAGTCAAGTTGCCTCAGTGTATAATATCTAACACATCACATTCACTGTTCAAGGCTGACTTTGGGCAAAAACGCCAAAATAATGGCTTTAAACTTCATAACTGATTCAATGCACCATCGTATCACATCATTTATTGACTAAATAATAAAAAAAAATCTCAATGAGATATTTGGCAAGAGAAGTGGCAAGTACAACTTCATTCCAAAACTGAGTCCAGTGAAAATGTCAAAACGACCTACAGTTTACAAATGCAAAAGACGTGGCGTGAAGAATGTTTTTCTTAAATTGTTGCAATATTTGCCTGGGAAGTCTTTCACAGAGTGATGAACCCCTCCCCAGCTTTACTTCTGAAATCCTCACTCTATCTGGGATGGTCTTTTTATACCCAATCATGTTACGGACCTGTTGCCAATCAACCTAATTAGTTGTGAGATGTTCCACCAGGTTTTGGTTTCGTATTACACAACCTTTCCTGCCTTGTGCTGCCCCCTGTCCCGGCTTTTGGAAACATGTTGCTGACATCCAATTCAAAGTGAGCATATACATCTCTCAGTTTCAACATCTGATATGTTGTCTTGTTATTGAATGTAGGGTTTGAATGATTTGCACATCACTGCATTCAGTTTTTCTTTACATTTTAAACAGCGGCGCTACTTTTGTGGAAACGGGGGTTGTAGATGCTCAATCAAATGTACATGTATATTGACGTTCCCATCCTCTATGGTACAGCCTGGTTTCTAAGCCTTCCAGTCCGTCTCATGTTTGGTGTACAATGGACAGGTGTAGTGGTGTTAAAAATGAGTGGGACTCAGGCTATCCTACTCTGATTACATAGATGTGGGGTTTTCCAGAAATATTTTTCTCACAGACTTAATCTCCCTGTGGATCTCTGAACCCAGGATGTCAGACAACCTCTAGGATCACCAGCGTTGGTCTATGATTCAGTTTGCTTCCGTGAGGGAGCCACTTCATCTGTAGCCTTCAGCTGATTGGTGCTTGATGGAAGGAAGACATTGAACATGCAGTACAGCCAGCCAGTGAGATGAAAAGCTCAATGACAATCTTTAAGAAATGATCTTGACCAGAGATCCCTCAGATTTGACTTTCAGTAGGTTATTAATTTTCAGCAGAACAGTAGGCAAAGCTCATCACGATGTAATCTTGTCATGCTTGGGTGGAAGTAATTTACTGTATTTTAAATCCATTTACTCTGTGAAGGTTATTTGTATTCAGGGCAGGTAATTCAACTCCAACCTGTTGTTCCCACATTATTTAAACAAGAAAAAATTAAAATTGTAATCCCAATGATGTTGAATAAATGTGGGAAACCTTTCGCCTGCCATCTTACTTTTAACCTGTATCGAAATTTAACAGTTAAATCAAACTAAATGTAGATCAATATGAGACACTTAGCTGATGTCTGCACCCAGTGTCAGACTACCCAATCACAATTAACCGTTGTAATGACGGAATGGGATCTACAACAGGATCATAGCCCAGTTTTATAATTAGGTCAAAGCATTCTCAGAAAACTGTACAGATGCATTCTGATTCATCTTCTTAAGCTCCTCTGTTTCTTTCTCTTTGCCATTTTTTTTTTTGCGTGTCACCTGCATGCAGATTAACCTCCTTCGTGTATATCAAAAAGCTACTAGAATTCGTTGATGTCATTGTCTTGGTTAAAATGCAATCAGTCGCCTTCAGAAGGAAAACGGGGGGAGGGGGGGGAGAGGATGGAAAGGTAAAGAGAGAAGGAGAGACGAGTAGGAGAAGGAGATAAAGATAGAGAGTGAAAAAGATACTGTGGAGAGAGGGAGCAAGAGACATGGAGAGATTAAACAGAAGTCCCTCACTCCCGGACAGTTCCGAGAAGGAAACAGGAATCTATTAATTCCATTAGGAATTCTTGAATGTTCAGGGAACTCAGGGCTTCCTTGCTGTTAATTTGTTGTCTGTTTGGTTCTAAGTAATGGGCCACATGTGATTACAAGCCTCATGTAAATCCACTATAAGATCCCAGGACACATAACTAGGCCCTGTGGTGAAGAGAAACACGCAGAGAGACATGTACAGCATGCGTCCAATTACAGCACTGATTGAGAGCTGCATGCATAAGAAATACACACTTTACATAGAGGTTCAGATGAATGGGACAACGGCTGTAAAAACCACACAGTATTCGTCTTCTCGTAATTTTAGCTTTCACCACCACGCCTGCGTAGGTACAGCTGATTCCTTTTTACCAGGTCAAGTCGACTGAGAACACGTCCTCAACTGCCAACTCACTCGGCTTCGCTGAGCTCAAGCCTGAGGGCGTGGCTTGTGGTTAGGACATCCCTGGACCTTCCAGTGACTTCCCCAATCCCCCAGGGGTGGCGCCGATGCACGTTCATTCACACATACAGAGGAGGTCCAGCGGCTCGGTTGTTCACCACCACCTTGAAATGATTTGGGATTATTTGTAGATAACGTTTTTTTTTGGTTCCCCTTCACAAAATGAATTCAGCCGTACAACTTAACAGAGTTCTGTGTCCGGCTTACGGGCTACTCGCTCAAACACACACACGCACACACACACACAAACACATTCACACACAACCCCCCCCCCCACACACACACACACACTGCTGTACACCATGCGTCCATTTGATTAATCTAACCTTGTGGGTTTTCTACCTCCTCCAGGTGTGTGATGCGTGACAGCCCCGTGCTTGTGTGTGTGTGTTACGCTGGGTGTGTGTCAGGCATAAATTACACTGAGGGAATATGATAAGGAGAGAAGGTGTTCCGGCCATTTCAAAAGGCCATCTGAGCCTCTGTGCTGTAAACCACGTCAGAGGAAGAGGACCGGGGACACAACATTAGACAGTCTCTGGGACTGTGCCCAACCTATCTGACAATGGTGTCTGATACCATGAGAGAGGGATTCCCTGTGCTGTTACACGCTTCTACTGATTGAAGCAATGATTGATTGATCTGTTGATGTGATGGGAGAAACGGATAGAGTCACTGAAGATAGAGATATTTAGGATAGAGACACTGAGGATAGAGACACTGAAGATAGAGACACTGAGGATAGAGACACTGAGGATAGAGATATTGAGGATAGAGACACTGAGGATAGAGACACTGAAGATAGAGATATTGAGGATAGAGACACTGAGGATAGAAACACTGAAGATAGAGATATTGAGGATAGAGACACTGAGGATAGAGACATTGAGGATAGAGACACTGAAGATAGAGATATTGAGGATAGAAACACTGAAGATAGAGACATTGAGGATAGAGACACTGAAGATAGAGACATTGAGGATAGAGACATTGAGGATAGAGATATTGTGGATGGAGACATTGAGGATAGAGACATTGAGGATAGCGATATTGAGGATAGAGATATTGAGGATAGAGACATTGAGGATAGAGACATTGAAGAATGAGACACAGCAGATATAGCCTCCGTGCACAGGGATGATGTCTGTGTTTATGGGGATGATATCTCTGTACACAGAGGCATCATCCCCATTCACACAGGCATCATCTGCGTGCATATCATGGAGTCTATCCACATTTTCCCAATCTCTGACAGTCTCGTAACCCTTCCTGTCTTCCCAGCGTTACAGTCAGTTTTTGTTTCAGTTGTCCTTCATTACCGTCCACACTGACACATTGAGATTGCTGAGGGATAACCCGTCTGTTTGTCCCAAATGGTGTCCAGTTCCCTACAGAGGGCACTGTTTTAAACCAGAGCCATAGCCCATCACTCCCATAGAGAACACTACTTTGAGCAGAACCCATACATTACTGTTGACCAGGGCTGAATGCCAAAGGCTCTGGTTAAACAAATTGCACTGTGTAGAGGACTGGGTGCCACTGGGAACCTGGAACAGTTCACAAGATAGCAAAGCCATTCGCTGAGGGACGAAGGGGGTCAAGCGGCAGGTTCAGTCAGACACCCATGTCGTTAGGCGACAGTGTACCGTGTCACGCTAACGCTCATTTGTTACGAAACAGAGGGAAATGCGCCAGTGCTGACATCACCATGTCAAACCGTCACACAGCCGGATCCATCACGCTGCCTTGTCCGCATCGTCACAGCTCTGGAGAGACGAGGGGAGCCAGACGTGTCAAAGCCAAGCGCAGCATCGCACCGACGTCCTCCAGAAATCAATGGGGCGGCCCTCTGAAACAGATTGTCAAACTGGAGTCAGGATAATTTGTTCTGTGATAGCTACGCGGGTTCACGCGTAGAATCAATATGAAAGGCTGTTGTGGCCATGGGGAGAGTTATCACGTTAATGTTTTCGTCTACCCACTTGCATATTGCACTTATCGATTTATAACCGGTGACATTAGTGAAAATGCTGAATGAAGCCTAGAAGAAATATTTAACGCGAATGAGGCGATGAGATGAGCACTTTGCTCAACGCGAAGAAAAAGCATGAGTCACACAAATAAAAGGAAGAGGGGAGGAATTAGAAGAAGAAAAGGAGGGGACAGATTAATGCAATACAATAACCTCTGTGTGTCCAGTCTGACCTCTCTACAACTTGACCTCTATGTAGCTTGAACTCATTATAGCTTAACCTCTCTACTTGACCTTCATATATAATTTGACCTCAATATATAATGACCTCCCTGCTGCTTGACCTCACGGTAGTTTGACCCCCCTTATAGTTCAACATTCCTATAGCTTGACCTCTACAGTTTAACATCCCTTTGGCTTGACCTCTCTTCAACTTGGCTGCTACATAGTTTTACCTCCTGGACCTCTCTAAAGCATGACCTTTATATTGACCTCATTTTTTTTTTTAATCATATATTTTATTGTTTATTTCTCTTTGTTATGTACAGACCGTTATGATAAAAAAAACTTAATTAAAGAGTAAATAAAAGAACCTTTTCAAACAAAGAACCAGCGGATCGCAGCAAATAAATCATGAAAGGTTGTGCTATAAAAGACAAGAAAGGTTGTGCTGTTGTGATGAAAAATTGTGATGAAAGAAAGTAACCAGCAGAGTTAAGAGACTACAAGGGTTAACGAAATTGGGAAAAAGTAGACACTTTAAAAATATGAAAGGGAATACGGCGTTCATCTGGGGGACATGAAAATCCCAAAACATTTGACAGACATGCACTCATTAAGTAAAAATGAGGCCTACTATGTGTTCTATATGAATGACAACCAACACCCAGCATGAATTGAGAAAGTTTCTCTCTCCACCAGAGCTTCGTAATATTCCAAGATAATTGTTACAGACAGACTTTTTTCCTGAAAGAGACTTTCTTTTCTTCTGGCACCAAAAGTGGATACATGTATAGACATAAGCACACAATGTGATGAGATTAGGCCCGGTTGATTAACCTACACGTTTGACTGTACTTCTGACACGTTTGACTGTACTTCTGACACGATTGACTGTACATCTGACACGTTTGACTGTACTTCTGACACGTTTGACTGTCATGATGATAAGCGGAAGACACGCCCCCAAAGGTGGAGGCAGGCAGGGTGTGAAACCACACGCACGTTGCTTGCACCCTACTCCTGACACACCTCGGGCCGCTACTCATGCCGTGGGCCCAGAACTAGTGAACTGTGTAGGGCACGGGATACCATTTGGGACAGAGCACCCTAAATGTACCGCACATCCTCCCAGTCACAACGTGACGACGACCCGGTGACCTCTGGACTTGGGAGTGCATCCTTCCAAGTCAGCCGGTTTTAGTAGAAAAAAGTCACAGTCTCAGTGGTATAATCCCCTTGTTGAGGTATGTCCAGCAGCAATCCTGTAACATGTGTGTGAGAGAGAGAGAGAGAGAGAGAGAACACTTTAGACACACACCCCGAACACATTAAATGTCAACTGTGACGGATATAAGTCAATTAACCTAAAGGCCAAGTTTTTTTCTTCCCTCATTCACTTCTCTCTCTCCTTTCCCCATTCATCACCTTCTCGCTCCTCATCTTCTCTCCTCTCCTCTTCCTTCCTTATTCCTCTTCTTTCCTTATTTTTCTCCTTTTCGTTTCTCCTCCTCTCTCCTTCTTTCTCCCCCTCTTTTTTATTTAAAATATAAAAAGCAGTGAATGATTCCAGCCAACTATGCACGGTGGAAAAATCATTAGGGAATGTAAAAGAGAATAAAATATATCCCATGTGCCCAGGTTTGCCTCCTGTTATTGGTCCATTAATAACTTCACTGCTGCCAGAGAGACAACCAACAATGGGTCTTGGTGGAGGAGACAGAAAGAAAGAGGGGGAAGAAAAACAGAGACAGGGGTGTGCACAGAGATGGGGAGAGAGAGACAAATAGAGAGGGACTGGGAGAGATAGAGAGAAGGACAGAGCATAAGAGAGAGAGAGAGAGAGAGAGAGAGAGAGAGAGAGCTAATCCAGCCAGTAAATTAAAGGCCTCTGTTCATTTAATCAGCGGATGTTCATTATCTTTCCTCTTCAGTTCCAGACAGAACATCTATTTGCGTTTTTCTTTAGAAATAATAATGATGGTTCTTCCAGTGATTTAACATGGCATGTCATGACGGAATAAAATAACACAGGCGTTGTCCCAAACGGCGCTCTATCCTCTACACAGTGCTCATCCTCTGTTAAAAACCTAAGCAGCATGTAGGGCAATGGGTGGCTATTTATTCCCATGTCTGACATGTGAATGATTAGATAGTTTCAAAACAAGACAAGTAGGAAAATTATCTAAACATAGAGGTATGTTAGCTGTATACACAGCAGGAGCAGTTTTTTTTTTAAAAGAAACATTTCCAATTATGTTCATCATTCATCAATCGATAACACCACAGAGTTGTACCAAATTCAATATAACTGAGATGCAATTAATGCAACACCAAATTCATTCCAACATCGATTTGATCCAAATCCAATTTCTTATACCTCAATAAAGTGCCCATTCTTTCAACAGGCACATGGCTCCATGAGTTGGTGCTCATTTATGGAAGATGAATCTCCACGTTCAAAAAGACTCACGGTTGTTATGGAAACGATCAAAGGAATAACTGTCTCATAACAGCAAATACTTTGGAAGGGTGATTTGTGATCTTCCACAAGCACACCTGGAAAATGTCAAACTGAAGCATATTTACACATCCTCACGGAGACAAATCATGTGGGCATCACTGTCATGGCATTGCAAGCGACCCCAACAAGTGAGCTACACTTTAATGTTAAACATTGTCGCACGCCACTCTATAATCTGAATGTATTTGTCCATCTCTTCATAAGAGTGCCTTAATACTGGGACTGAAGACATCCTGCAGAAACCCACAGAGCCGCTCATTTCTTCCATGGAGATCGCGGCTCATAATCTGTGAAAATTAGATGAATTTGAATTGCCCAGCAAACGGGATTATGTGTGTATGGGCTGTGGGGCGCGGGGAGGGGAGTGCGTGTGAAAGGACTCGATACGGGTTTTACCGAATTACGGCCCCGTTATTCCGCCTCTACGGGAACCCGAAACGGCGACAGACGACAGGTTTCCGGTGGGAGTCAACCGTGCGGGACAAATGGAACACTGGCCCCTCATCCCAGTGTCTCCCGGGGTGGCGTTTGGCCCTGGTCTGAAGCAGTACTCTTCCCAGGGAAAGGGAAGCCATTTTGGGGTTCTGAAGATGATTTGTTGAGTGTGGGGTGTCGGCTTTAGGAGAGGGATTAAGTCTGTACATGTGGGTGGTGGTGTTCCGTGCCGCTCTGCCCCTGTAGCGCGTGTTTAGGAAGTGAAGAATTATTGTCTCAAGGTTCATGAGGAGGCCCCCACCCGGCACAAAAAAACCCCACACATAGATGCCTTCCTTTCGTCTATTTACAGTAGAACACAGTATGAATATATATTGAATACGATGCATTGGTAATACAACAAGTCTGTGGTAAGACTTTTTAGGCATTAGCTCGCAGTGTATATTTCTACATTCACTTTGACTTACTTTTCATGTATATTTCTCACCCGTAACAATTATCTTCTCAGTAACACGTTTCGGACTTCATGAACTTAATGCTCATGCAGCGATCGAGGCTTTTGACCGGACCCAGTCCCAACAGTGACGGGCCCTGCCAGAAACTACGTAGTCAGGTGACCACACTGAGTCACAAATGGCATCCTATGCTCTCCTATAGTGCACTTAAACGGTGTCCTTTGTTAGTTTTGACGGGAGCTGTCTGGGAATGGGGTGCCAGTGGGAACATATTTCCAATTGAACAGACCGTTGTTTACCACGATTGCAGATTAAAATATGCGATTCAGTGGCACATACAATTATTCCCCGGTGAGTCAATATTTGCTCCGAAAGCCTAACCCCCTTTTTTTTTTTTCAGGCTTACAACATTTCTAAATGAGGGGGGCTAATATATTTTTATCAACGTGTTGACAAAACTTCTTATGAATATTGTTCCAATTATCCCGGAATATTGTTCAGAGAGCTCATAAAGTCAGCCAAGCACAAACTTCAATACTTTCCTGAACGCCCCCCTAGTTTCCCATGGAGGCGTCCCAAATGACACCCCATTCCCCATGTAGCGCGCTACATTTCAACCAGGGCCCCTGTGGGAATCGGCTGAGAACAGGGTGCTGTTTGGGACGCCGGGCATCATTATTTGAACGCTTTTGGAAGGTCTTTAATTTGCATTCTAATGTTGTGCTTCTTGTTCAATTTCATTTACAATGCAGATGCACCAGGCGATAACCGTGAAGGAGGTTAGTTCCCGAGAGAGATCCTGAGAAGAGAGACGGAAAAGAAAGACAGAAAGAACGAAACGAGGAACTACAATAATTTCACTTTTGTATCTTTCCCTCCCCCCTTCTCATATAATTTGTGTTTGATAAAACATTCATATTGAACAAAATGCCATTCAGCTTGAGCAAGTATATTATTAAAGAACGCAATGTGGAGGGACATAAAATAATAATCTTCTAGCAACGCCCGGAGATAAGACATCCCCACCGAGACTGCATCTACGACATAACGGCCAGCCAGCCACACAGCCAGCCAGCTAGCCAGACAAACAGCCAGCCAGCCAGACAAACAGCCAGTTCTTGTCGGTGGGCTGCTTTATGCTTCCTGGCTGCACTAGCCACATTTTGTTCCGTGATTTGTTGATCCGGTTTCTCTCCGTTGTCAACGTGTTTACTCTGAGATCATTTCTGTGCCCTCAGTCAACATTAAAACATGGTGAAGTCGAGGCAGAGGGAACCAATCAACGGTGGCGGACAATTGGCAGTTGGCAGTGAGGCTCCAGCAACACACGCTGTGAGGAAAAACAATGGTGCCACAGGAAACAGATTGCTTTAAGGATTTTGCATACTTAATGCATGTTTTCTTTAAAAAAAAAATTAAAGTAGGGTGGGCGGGGAGCGGGGGGGGGGGGTAATGGGGGGGGGGGTAAAAGTAGGTTGCAGTGCAGAGGGTGTGCCCAGCCCCTCGGGCGATGACAAAAAATAAATGGGCCACCTTCTCTGTCTCCTTCCTCCTCTCATCCCTCACTTTACCCCTCCCTCCGTCCTTCTCTCTTTCCTCTTTCTTTCCATCCTTCTCTCTTTCCACTCTCCCTCCATCCCTTTCCCTCCATCCTTCTCTCTTTCCTCCCTCCGTCTTTCTCTCTTTCCTCCTTCCATCCATCCATCCCTCTCTCTTTACCTCTCATTCCATCACTCTGCTTTCGTCTCACTCTCCAGTCCTCTCTTTCATCGCTCTACCTCCATCTGTCTCTTACCCTTTTCTCTCCATCTCTCATTCTATCCTTCCTCCATCCTTCTATTTTGTCTCTCCCCTGTTCCATTATAGTACTGAGTGACCAAGACTAGGGATCGGCTCATTATATTGGTAAGTCAACTTTTCAAAATGTGAAGAAGGACAGAAGACAAGAATGGATGATTAATTTATAAAGACCTGCTGTGTTTTGCACATTTTATCAGTTAATTTATTGAGAGTAGCCAACCATTTTCATAGTGATCAAACAGAGAACGTGTTTAAGCACTGTAGTTTTCAAGGTTGTGGGAGACATAACTTCCTGTCATCGAGGAAGCTGCATGGTTTTGCTGAACATTGATTACCCCCCTGGGGTCTGGATATTTTTTTCTGAGGTCCTTTGTTCAGCATCAGCCAGTAGGTCACTTAAGCCAGAACTAAAGTCTTGAGTAATTGTTCAGATGCTCGATTACATAATGAGTCCATATGTGAATGGAACCGTAACAAAAAGCTGTACACTTATTTATTTATTTTTTATTATGGGCCAGTATGTAGGCCAAATGTCCCCTATTTTTTCACAAATCATTTTTTAAAGATACATTATTTCAGGCATTTTATGCTTTATTAGACAGGACAGTGGTAAAACTCGGACGAGAGTTTTTGATGAAAGAGCAGTAGGCCAGAATCAAACCCACGCCGCTTTAAAAATGGTAAATATGCTAACGCAAACCAAATCTTGACTTTTCCAGCCCACTAGAACTAATGCGTCCCATTATCTCCTGCATCCCGTTGTGCCGTGACAGATGTACATTTAAGTGGTCTGACTCCCGGAGGTTAGACAAGGGGCCACAACCACCAGGGCTCAATTCAATCACACCTGCACTGCAGCCGACCAGGTGACGTCCACTCACAAGTATGGCTTCACTTTTCAGAATAAAAGCGCGTGGGCACAGGATGAATATCATAAAGACCCAGAGGAAGCGTTGCAGCGCCGGGTTTGAAAGTATCCCACTGCTAACCCCTGGGACATTTCACTTGCTCTGGAGAGTTGGACAGAACCCCTCCCGTTCTGGTGATCCATCCCCTGGAAGCCAATGAGGGTAGGGATTAATGCTACATGCTAATCCGGTGAGGGCGTTTTGATCATTGGAGGGGTGTGGCCACCCGTATTGGTCTTCTAACTGGTGAAAACGACTCGACGTGAGTATAGAGATGCTGTTTGGGGAAGCTGGTCCTTGTGTTCTGTGGGGGTCCTGCCCTCTGGGGGTTCAGTGATGAGGTACGTTTAACACCAATTAGTTCAGAGGAGGGGAGGAAACGGGGAGGAGGAAGAGGGTGAGCAGGGGGAAGTGTACATTGAAGGAAGGAAGGAAGAACAGCAGTGCTACACTAATTTAAGGAGATATAATTGTACACTCTCCTGCATGGCTGTGCTTTATGCCCAACCTAGTCCATTACTTTGACCAAGTATTTATTTTTTTGGTAGAACATTATTTAAATGTTATACTATATACAGTGGGGCAAAATAGTATTTAGTCAGCCACCAATTGTACAAGTTCTCACACTTAAAAAGATGAGAGAGGCCTGTGATTTTCATCATAAGTACACTTCAACTATGAGAGACAAAATGAGAAAAAGAAATCCAGAAAATCACATTGTAGGATTTTTTTATGAATTTATTGGTAAACTATGGTGGAAAATAAATATTTGGTCAATAACAAAAGTTAATCTCAATACTTTGTTATATACCCTTTGTTGGCAATGACAGAGGTCAAATGTTTTCTGTAAGTCTTCACAAGGTTTTCACACACTGTTGCTGGTATTTTGGCCCATTCCTCCATGCAGATCTCCTCTAGAGCAGTGATGTTTTGGGACTGTCGCTGGGCAACACGGACTTTCAACTCCCTCCAAAGATTTTCTATGGGGTTGAAATCTGGTGCCTGGCTAGGCCACTCCAGGACCTTGAAATGCTTCTTACAAAGCCACTCCTTCGTTGCCTGGGCAGTGTGTTTGGGATCATTGTCATGCTGAAAGACCCAGCCACGTTTCATCTTCAATGCCCTTGCTGATGGAAGGAGGTTTTCACTCAAAATCTCATGATACACGGCCCCATTCATTCTTTCCTTTACATGGATTAGTCATCATGGTCCCTTTGTAGAAAAACAGCCCCAAAGCATGATGTTTCCACCCCCATGCTTCACAGTAGGTATGGTGTTCTTTGGATGCAACTCAGCATTCTTTCTCCTCCAACCACGACAAGTTGAGTTTTTACCAAAAAGTTATATTTTGGTTTCATCTGACCATATGACATTCTCCCAATCCTCTTCTGGACCATCCAAATGCTCTCTAGCAAACCTCAGATGGGCCTGGACATGTACTAGCTTAAGGAGGGGGACACGTCTGGCACTGCAGGATTTGAGTCCTGGCGGCGTAGTGTGTTACTGATGGTAGCCTTTGTTACTTTGGTCCCAGCTCTCTGCAGGTCATTCACTAGGTCCCCCGTGTGGTTCTGGGATTTTTGCTCACTGTTCTTGTGATCATTTTGACCCCACGGTGTGAGATCTTGCGTGGCGCCCCGGATCGAGGGAGATTATCAGTGGTCTTGTATGTCTTCCATTTTCTTATAATTGCTCCCACAGTTGATTTCTTCACACCAAGCTGCTTACCTATTGCAGATTCAGTCTACCCAGCCTGGTGCAGGTTTACAATTTTGTTTCTGGTGTCCTTTGACAGCTCTTTGGTCTTGGCCATAGTGGAGTTTGGAGTGTGACTGTTTGAGGTTGTGGACAGGTGTCTTTTATACTGATAACAAGTTCAAACAGGTCCCATTAATACAGGTAACGAGTGGAGGACAGAGGAGCCTCTTAAAGAAGAAGTTACAGGTCTATGAGAGCCAGAAATCTTGCTTGTTTGTAGGTGATCAAATACTTATTTTACTGAGGAATTTACCAATAAATTCATAAAAAATCCTACAATGTGATTTTCTGGATATTTTTTTCTCATTTTGTCATTTAGTTGAAGTGTACTTATGATGAAAATCACAGGCCTCTCTCATCTTTTTAATTGGGAGAACTTGCACAATTGGTGGTTGACTAAATACTTATTTTCCCCACTGTAAGACTTCCAATTCATTTGATATGTTGTAAGAATTTGTAGATTCTAGACTGCATCTTAAACAGGGATTTGAAACTGGTGGTTAATAAAATCCTTCAGCGACTTAAATCTTTTCGGGAGTATCTGCAGGTTTTCTGTTGTAGCCGATGACAGTTTAAACCCACCTGGTGTCCTGTCTTCCAGGCCTAAATCCTTACCTGGCATGAGGAAAATCCTTTTTCTAAAGGGGAACGACATCCACATGACAACCGCATTTGGCTCCCTCCATAAACAAAGATGTCCTTTTAAATAAGAGACCTCACCTCGTCCAAAAGTGACCTCCCACTGTCTCATGCACAACCCCCCTGGGTCCAGGAGTACCGCAGATCTGGGGAGGAGGAGGCACTCTTCGTTTTCTAGAATCTTCTAAATTCATGATTTGATTTCAAGGCGGAAGATGGAAGGAGAATTGAGATGGATGACCATGTGACTATTGTTATTTTTCATAAAACGTTCAGACTGGGGTCTAGGTTCACACTTCCCTTGGAAGATTCAGGGAATCTCTATTTGTTGTCAACGGTTAGAAATGTTTTTAATAGTCAAATTGTTCAAACAGAAGGCCCCTTTCATCACCTCCTGCCTTCATAACAGGATATGGAGATCAGGGAAGCCAGTAAACAACTGATAGCCCCAATTAGAAAGGTAAATAAATCTGGACCCATTTCACCCCTTTCTGAAAGATGACAGCAAAAGAAGAGTAGAGAAGCGAGAGATAGAAAGAGACTAAGAAATAGGGATAGAAAGAGACTTAAAAAGAGAGCAAGAGGTAGAGCCAGAGGGGGTGGAGGGATGGGGAGAGAGGGAGGGAGAGAGAGAGGGAGAGTAAAAAGGACAGATTCCCTTTCTTGAAACTAGAAACGACCAGCTGGCTATGTAAAAGTAGAATAGCACAGCACATTGACTTGAATGGGAATTACTTTTCTAGTAATTTAATTTCTATGGCCAGTTTAGTCTATAGCACCATACCACATTTCTATTCTGCCTTATGATGGTTATAAGCTGTACACATGATGGTTATAAGTTGTACAGAGCCATATATCTAGTGGTGTGAATCTACATTAGCAGACCAGTAGATCCTTACAGCTCCATTTGGTGAGTCTGAGGCCTTCTGCACCGTGGGCCATGATCCTATTCTACCTCACGGTGGTTAGAAACTACGTCAGCAAGCCTATAGTTTCTCCTCACTTCAGAATGTCCGCATTTCACTCACTAAAGAAATTCCACAACAACCAGATCACTGCCTCGTGACGGTAACAAAAGCTACTTCAGCCGTAGCTCCTCCTTCAGCTCCTCCTTCAGCTCCTCTCGCTCCCGATGAAATGACAGGCAGTCTGCTCCCCTGATTTACTTTTTTTATTGCTGAATCTTTCCTGCGGTAATGAAGTTGGGGATGTTATGTTTCTCTCATTACCTTTTCATTAAAGATACGAGGAGGAAAAACCGGGTTGCCATGGAGATGGCTCCATAGGTGAAAGTCTCCCAGCCGTAATATGCAGAACTACAATGTTGTTTACTCTGGTGCCGAGTCTGATGTCGACAGTGGGGACAGCTAACAGCATCTCCCTCTTTTCTTTTCCCTTCATTATTTTATGAATCTTTAACAATGAGCCGGATACAAATAGAGCTGCGTTCTTCAGTGGTTTTTGTGTTCATTTCTTTCAAGCAGGCAGAGAGGGTTTCATTAGGTAGTTCTCAGATGATAACTGACACTAGTCATTGGGGGGGGGGGGGGGGGGGGGGTGGAGACGGAGGGAAAGAAGGGGGGAAAGAGAGAGAGGGTGAGATTTCAGGAGAGAGAAAGGGACATGGGAGAAAGAGAGCAAAAGAGTCATAAAGAGAAAGAGTGAGAGGTTCAACAGAGAAAAAGAGGGGAGAAATAGATAAAGAGGGAGAGAGAGGGAAAGAGCCCTTTTTAAGTCCAGAGCAGTAATTTACTCTATGAATTTCTGTTGGGTCTTAAAAATGGCTGTTTAGTTGTAGTGTCTTCCTGAGACGGCTAACAAGCAGAGCAGGAACTGGCACCACTGCGGATGTCATCATCAGCACTTGATGACACAGATTGATCTGGACTTCTGGCCATGATAACTCTATCCAAGACTGCATGCTCGAATTAAAAAGGAGACTGTGAGGGGGATGGTGCTAGGAAGAAGAGAAGATGTATGAAACTGGACAGAGTGGTCCAGAGTGTTCTAGTGGCCCAGAGTGTGTTCCAGTGGTTCAGAGTGTTCCAGTGGTTCAGGTTTCCAGGGGTCTATGGTGCTCTAAGTGGTCTAGAGTGATCCAGTGGTCCAGGTTGCTCCAACAGTCTACAATTTGAGTGGTCAAGGGTGTTCCAGTGCTCCAGGTTCTTCCAGTGGTCCAGGATGTTCCAGTGGTCAAGGGTGTTCCAGTGGTCTAGAGTTTTCCAGGGGTCTATGATGTTCCAGTGGTCTATTCAAACATTATTTTAACAAGGAAACAGTCTGAGACCTGGAGCTCTTTTGAGGCTGTGTCCTGTGAAGACATTTTTACATGTCTAGAGTGTTCCAGTGGTCCTGGTTGCTCTAGTGGTCTATAGTTTAAGTGTTCCAGGGCGTTCCAGTGGTCAAGGGTGTTCCAGTGATCCAGGGTGTTCCAGTGGTCCAGGGTGTTCCAGTGGTCCAAGGTGTTCCAGTGGTCCAAGGTGTTCCAGTGGTTCAGAGTGTTCCAGTGGTTCAGGTTTCCAGTGGTTCAGGTTGCTCTAGTATGTTCCAGTTTTCTCTCTCTATCTTTCCCCACTGCATCTGTCCTATAAAGTATAAAAAAAAGTCTATGAATATCAACAAAACATAAAATCCTGTTTTTTGTTAAGTCTGGTTGTTGACTGGAGATTTCACGCTCCTTCAGCTTGTATGAGCTTGTGAAGATTTCCTGATCAAGCAAACAGAGTGAAAAGTGACAGAGCGGCTTAAAAGATATGCAAGTCTCGATTTTTGACTCTCCTGAACCTGCTCATTAGATATTATATCATTGGGAGGGGATAGAAAAATAAAAAAATAAAGAAATAAAAAAGGAACAAAATAAAATGAAAGGTGAAGCGAAGCAAAAAGAGCAAATGAAATTATATGAAAGGTAATGTTAGGCAGAACACAGTGTCATTGAGCCATGGTCTCTCCTCTTCTCTCTCATTCATCAGTAACATTTTCCAAACCATTAACTCTGTCATTGATTCCTGATACTTTTGCTGTCAGTAGCCTGCCTTCGATGAGAGGCTCGCTACTGTGATTAGTTCCAGCAGGGCCTCTCTCTCTCCCTCTTTCTTTCTCTCTCCCACTCTCTCTCCACTCTTTTCCTCTGTCTCTTTTTCCTCTCTTTTCTATCTTTCCCCTCTCGCCTTCTCTCCCTCTTCTCTCCTATAATTGATCCTGCAACAAAGAGTGTTTGTTAGTTACCATATGAATCCACTTTGACTGGTTGTGAATTGCTTTCCTGAACTGTTAAACAGCCCCTCATCACTCGGAAAATTACCTGAGAAGGAGAGCATGAGCTGAATGTGGCAAAATGGTCACACTGAATGAACTGGTGAGAAAGGTTCGGTTAGTGGCTCAGGGAGCCACGTAGTGCTGGAGTCTGGTGCACTTCCGGTACATCTCTCACACCAAAAACAATCTCACCTATCTTTCCCCATGGTCTCAGTGCAATAAAACATAACATCGGCCGAAAATATACAGTGGATATAAAAAGTCAACACACCCCTGTTAAAATGCCAGGTTTTTTGTGATGTATAAGAATGAGACAAAGATAAACCATGTCAGAACTTTTTCCACTTTTTCCATGTGACCTATAAGGTGAACAATTCAATTTAAAAATAAACTGAAATCTTTGAGGGGGAAAAATGACAAATAAAAACCTTACAATAACCTGGCTAAGCTAAAAAAAAAACACACTGGTTGGTTTTAGAGATTGATCCAACCATTTAGTGTTTTAAAAACGATTGCCATGGAACACGAAACAACCTATTTTTATCATGCCTCTACAAGTAAGAAATATAATTGAATGTGTTACTTGCTGACATTAATTTCTGTCAGAATGGCTATTTATATAAAAAGGTGAACTGCTCTCTCTGTCTTTCAGACCAATTGGTCTGGGAATTTTAGTAAACACAAAATCACATATTCCACACATACCGTACCTTGGAAAGGTACAAAAATGTACACCAGACCCAAAAAATATTTACACTACGTAGAAGTACAAACATTCTACAAAAAAAAAAGAATGTACTCAATAAGTCTCTTGGTGGAGAGTGTATCCAATTACATGAAAGTAAAACAGTATCCCTGTGTGATTGACAGAGAAATTGTATATTTGGTAAGCAAAAGTTGAGATACACTGAACAGTATTATTAAACACTATTAGAGAGAATGAATCAAATATGCTATCAGGGACAATGAATCGAATCGGTGATCAGGGACAATGAATCGAATCGGCTATTAGTGAGTCAGTCAGAGCTTAAACCAGAGTGTTGGTGTGTTACAAAGCTGAATGAAAAACATGTCTTGTTTTTTACAATTATGACATATTCACCTACAGCGTCAGGAAGAAAAATGTTTGCCTGTTTCTGATTTTCTCCAATTCTGCACAGTTTTCAAAGGAACCTGATTAAACAAATAACCCAAGATTTGAATGCTTATTTAATTATTACATTTGTTTAATGTAGCATGTTATGCAACACCCGATGTTCACCCTGTGGAGAAAGTTGTTGTCCTCTGGATATTCATCCCTTACCTTCCGTAACTGCAACCAAACGCTTCCTGTAGTTGTTCATCAGTCTCTCAAATGAATTTTGGTAATTATTGGTAATTGTTTCTAAACTGTTATGAAACATGACAGTAAGTTTTTCCCCATCACCATTCACAAGTATGTTAGCTATTATGCATAACTACATGATTTTCTGGTCGGAAAAAGCAAAAAACATAATTATATTATAATAATAATAAAATACTGTAACTAAACACTGTAAATACATTAATATATCTGAGTGAAAAGTGCATTGTGTTCTGCTCAGGATGCAGTGTGGGAAAAATAAGATACAAAAAACATTTGATTAAATTAGTAATTCACAGGATGTTGAAAGAAAGTGCTCTCACACAGGTGTGGAATTAACATCTCAGTAGGTTTTGGCCAAGTTGAAAAAGTAAATTACACATTGGGGGAGTAATCTTGGTAATAATTATATTTAATTTTAAAACAAATTCATAAAGTTATATATAATTGTAAAACCCATTCCTCACACTTTCACATGCTAATTCAGCTCCTTCGACTACAAAGTAGACAACCAGAATCTTCCAGAAGCTACCAATGCTTTCTGTTGCTGGCGTTGGTCCAACGCTGCTTCGTGGGGTAGGGCTGTGTTTTGCACCACAGTATGTGTATATATACTGCATAATATATTTAACTGTGTGTAACATATCGTTCAGAGTTGACGACATAGTACGCAGTTGTGCAAAAGTGTTAAGAGCAACTGCTTTCAAAACTACTGGCTGAAATCCTGCAGAAGCTCAGGAGCCTCTGTGCAGTATCACTTTAAGCTGTATTATCCTGCCTATTAATGGAAACATATTTAAAATGTTCCATTATTCTGTTACCCCTCCAATTCATGGCCCAAAAGCTACTGGATTAACACACTATTTTTGATATACTATTTATCTTAAATTCTTAATGCAGCATTGAACTGTTAAGCACACATAGATGATGTATGGATTAAAGCTAAATCTGTTCAAACCACACTATTTTGATCCGGCTAATCTTTCCTAATTCTATTATTTTTTTTGCCTCCTAGATCACAAAAGGAGCACTGTTCAAATCAGGACTGGGACACAGTGAGTGGGATACTGTGAGTGGGATACTGTGAGTGGGATAATGTGAGTGGGATACTGTGAGTGGTATAATGTGAGTGGGATACTGTGAGTGGGTACTGTGAGTGGTATACGGTGAGTGGGATACTGTGAGTGGGATACTATGAGTGGTATAATGTGAGTGGGATACTGTGAGTGGGATACTGTGAGTGGGATACTGTGAGTGGTATACTGTGAGTGGTATACTGTGAGTGGTATACTGTGAGTGGTATACTGTGAGTGAGATACTGTGAGTGGGATACTGTGAGTGGTATACTGTGAGTGGGATACTGTGAGTGGGATACTGTGAGTGGGATACTGTGAGTGGTATACTGTGAGTGGGATACTTTTCTTCCATCTGTGAGTCGTGCGTTTACACTCAATCAGCTCAGAATCGGACTGTAGTACATAATATATACATATAACTCTATACTCCGATCAGCCATAACATTATGACCACTGACAGGTTAAGTGAATAACATTGCTAATCTTGTTATCATGGCACCTGTCAGTGGGTGGGATATATTAGGCAGCAAGTGAATATTCTGTCCTCAACCTTGATGTGTTAGAAGCAGAAAAAATAGGCAAGAGTAAGGATCTGAGGGAGTTTGACAAGCACCAAATTTTGATGGCTAGACGACTGGGTCAGAGCATCGCCAAAACTTCAGCCCCTGTGGGGTGTTCCCGGTCTACACTGGTCAGTACCTATCAAAAGTGGTCCAAGGAAGGTAAAGATGTGAACCGGCCGGCCCATGTGGTCCAGTACAACAGACAAGCTTCTGTAGCTCAAATTGCTGAAATGGTAAATGCTGGTACTGATAGAAAGGTGTCAGAACACACAATGCATTGCAGTTTGTTGCGTATGGGGCTGCGTAGCCGCAGACCAGTCAGGGTGACCATGCTGACCCCTCTGTTGCTGAAACCGCAGACAATGGGCACGTGAGCATCAGAACTGGACCACGGAGCAATGGAAGGATGTGGCCTGGTCTGATGAATCACGTGGATGGCCGGGTGCGTGTGCGTCGCTTACCTAGAGAACACATGGCACCAGGATGCACTGTGGGAAGAAGGCAAGCTGGCGGAGGCAGTGTAATGCTTTGAGCAATGTTCGGTTGGTAAACCTTGGGTCCTGCCATTAATGGAGATGTTACTTTGACACGTACTACCTACCTGAGCATTGTTACAGATCATGTGCAACTTTTCATGGCAACGGTATTCTATGGCATTGGGCTCTTTCAGCAGGATAATGCACCCTGCCACAAAGCAAAAATTGTTCAGGAATGGTTTGAGGAACACAACAAGGAGTTCAAGGTGTTGACTTGGCTTCCAAATTCCCCAGTTCTCAATCCAATCAAGGATCTGTGGGATGTGCTGCACAAACAGGTCCGATCTATGGAGGCCCCACCTCGCAGCTTACAGGACTTAAAGGATCTGCTGCTAACGTCTTGATGCCAGATACCACAGCGCACCTTCAGAGGTCTAGTGGAGTCCATGCCTCGACGGGTCAGGGCTGTTTTGGCGGCAAAAGGGGGACCTACACGATATTAGGCAGGTGGTCATAATGTTATGGCCGATTGGTGTATGTATATACACACACGTTTGACAGAGGAAGACATCACTATGCATGATTCGAGTGTTAAAATAAAATAAAAAGTCCAATGATCAAATCCCTTTGGAGACTTGCTCCGGGCCTTTTTCTCAAGGTAGCAGAAGGCTCTTGGCATGTTTTCACACGGCAAGGGGAATTCGACATTAATCTTGTTTGTTTAATTGGACGCGGCCCCAGCCAGAGGTCGACCCGGGGAAAACGAGACGTGACCCGGCGTCTCGTCCCTGTAAGGTAAATACACATGGCATTTGCATCCTAGTGTGCGTCCCAAATTGCCCACTATTCAGTACACAGTGGCATACGCGTACATATGAACCGGTCAAAAGTAGTGCACTACGAAGGGAGTCAGGGGCCATTTAGGAACGGAAAGTCCACCTCTGCCGAGAAATAATTTCTCCCTCGTCCTGTTCTCATTATCGGCATAACCTTGTGATCCATCCTGTGATCTGGTCGCTGTGCGAGCCGTTGCGGCGATGCGCATGATGTTCTGAGCGATGTTTTTAATCTGGGCTATAATGAGGACTTGGGGGTGGGGACAAAAACTCAGAGGACATCTCGGGTTGAGCCAGTCCTCCTGGACTATGCTGAACACCCCAGAACCGTGTCTGGACTTTGCATGTTATAAACACTTGACATTTTTTGACCCTCTTTCCTTGTCTTCTGTATTCACACTGTAGTGCAACCCCACTTTGTTGGTCGTACAGTCAATAAGTAGACGTCGGCCAGCCGTTTAGCCAGTCAGCCAATCAGTCAGTCAGTCAGTAAGACAGTAAGTCAATCAGTCGGTCAGTAAGACAATCAGTCAGTCAGTCAGTCAGTTATTCAGTCAGTCAGTTAGACAGTCCCAGATGAGTTCATCTGTTTTGGTGTTTAGGGTGAACAGAAACGGGTGCGGGGGGGGTGTGGGGGGGTGGGGGGGGGGTGATACTCTCCCTAAGAACAAGTCGCTCAAAAATACTTTTCCTTATTCCTATTTTCTTTAACAGAATGGGACTGACTGCGGGGCATAATAAAATTCTAATATCAGCTGTGGTTTCAATGTAGCTGATGAGAAATAGTCAAATATGAATCTGCGTGCATTTTAAGGCAGAGAGCGAGGCTCTGGGCTGTGGCGAATTTTAGATATGATGCCATGAATATATTCAAGGGTAATGGAAGCAAAGCAAGTGGAGTGACTGTGCCTGGAGGGGTCCCAAACGCCACACTACTTCCCCATCTGAGGTAAGGCATTGTGTAGGCAGTGGGGCGGCATTTGGGACGCACACATTGTTTATTATAGGACGGCCGGCATGCAAATGTCAAAGCCAGGACTACTGGGTTGGGTTGGTCGGGGACACACACACACACACACAGATACACCTACATACACACACTCAGGCGAGAAGACACACACAGATACACACCCACACACACACACACACACACAGATACACCCACATACACACACACAGGCAAGAAGACACACACAGATACACAGATACAGATACACACACACACACAGATACACTCACATACACACACAGGCGAGAAGACACAGATACACACACACACACACACAAAGGCGAGCAGACACACACAGATACACCCACACACACACGCACACACACAGGCAGGCAGACACACACATGGACCAGAGTGTCTGCATCTGTATGAAAGCACTTCTCTCATTGTGCGTTCAGAGTAGGGAATCATTATGGCTGACCAGACACTTAGTGTCTCTCTGTTTCACTCTTTAGTTCTCTCCCTCCCTTGCTTCGCTCTCTCTCTCTCTCTCCCTCTCTCTCTTTCAGTCCTGGCTCACTGCTATGGCGTTCTTCTACAGGTTTAACAAAGAGAAATGTGTTGAGCTTTTGTTTATCTAGAAAATGAACAGAGCGCCTTGGCAGTTTTACAACACCCCCACTGGGTGGTTACGGTGAGACGCAGACAGAGAGACAGACAGACAGTTAGACAGACAGGAAGGAAGATAGGCAGACAGACAGGAAGGAAGATAGACAGGTAGGCTGGAAGACAGGCAGACAGACAGACAAGTGGGCAGACCCCCCCTCTCTTCTCACAGGTGCCCAGCCTTATCTTGCACCTCTCACATGAAAGACACAGCGTAGCAGTGAGCCACTGAAACACACTGTGACATGGTTTCATCTCCAATTGTGCCCTCAAGAAGAGGAGAGGATGTATCATTTATCTGGAATATCAGCTTGTTAATATTAATGGTGGATGGAAGTCTGCTTGTCTCTGTCTCTCTGTCTGTCTTACCAAAGGCTCTTTTTTTCATGGGAATCTGAGAATAATCGGGCGGTTTTAAGGTTTGAGCTAATTAACACAAAACTGGTTCAAGAAGAAAGAATGTCAAGCCTCTTGAAAAGCAAGTGTCTCTATTCCTCAGTTTATTTCATTGTCAGTTTCTTATGGGGATGATGAGAGGAGGGCAAGGGAGGGTATGGGGAGAGGAGGTGGGGGAAGAGGGGAGCTGAGGAGGAGTGGAGAGGTGGAGAGGATAGAGAGAAAGGTTGGGGAGGAGGGGAGAGAGGGATGGGTGGAGCCACTTGGGCGTTTCCATCGTCCTTGACCTTCACGTGAACCTGATTCATCAACAGTCTGTTGCCACGGAGATTAAAATCATCCAACAATGAAACGCACTGCAGGACGGAACAGTGAAAGGGCGCGTCGTGGAACACACACTGCTGCTCCTCCACGGAGGCTACCAGCCAGCCAGCCAGCCAGCCAGCCAACCACCGACTAAATCTGTCCAAGCCCAACAGTCAGACACACACACACCCACACACAGACGCAGCTATCATCACTGTGTGTGTGTGTGAGCAGTTAGTGCACAGAGCCCTCCATTCAGTCACACTGCAGCAACACAGGAGCAGAAAAAGTGTGTTCCGAACAGCGCCCTGCTCCCTTTCTAGTGTCCTACCCTGTGGTCACAGGGCCCTTGTCAAAAGCAATGCTTTATAAACATAGAGCATCAATGGGTCTAGAGCACCATTTTGAACCCAAGCCCAGTCTTGTTAAAACAGTGGACAGGTGCAGATGTGGGAAAGACAAGCAGCTGCTCAAAGAATGATAAGCATATATAATTTGGAGGAGCAACACCTGATCCCTCTGTTAAAACTCTTCACCTCCTCTTCATTTTCCTTCTCCTCTTAAGCTACCTGCTCCTCCTAATCCTCACCATCTCCCATCTCTGTTTTCTTCACCTCCGTCCACTGTAATTATAGTCGCTTGTCCAACAGACTGCAGCCCAGCCAGAACCAGGACCCAGGCCAGAACACAGATCTTCTTACTTGTTTAGGCCTAGTCAAAACCCAGAGGTTCCAAATATACTAACTAATTTTGTTCAGCCTAGTCAGAACCCAGAGGTTCCAAATATACGAACTTCTTTAGGTCAGCCTAGTCAGAACCCAGAGTAGGTCAGCCTAGTCAGAACCCAGAGGTTCCAGATATATTAACTTCTTTAGGTCAGCCTAGTCAGAACCCAGAGTAGGTCAGTCTAGCCAGAACCCAGAGGTTCCAGATATATTAACTTCTTTAGTTCAGCCTAGTCAGAACCCAGAGGTTCCAGATATATTAACTTCTTTAGGTCAGCCTAGTCAGAACCCAGAGGTTCCAGATATACTAACCTCTTTAGGTCATCATATTCAGAACCCAGAGGTTCCAAATATACTAACTTCTTTAGGTCAGCGTGGTCAAAACCCAGATGTTCGAGATCTACTAATTCATTATGAAAGTGCAGGACACTGATGTGCCCCAAATGGACTGTATATAGGGTGCCATGCAGGGAATACTTGACAGCATTAACTGACAGTGAGAGGGAGAGAGAGACTTGGAGAGTCACATTTTTGTACAAAGTCATGGAGACAGCAACTTTCAAAATAGATTTGACAGGTTCTACGAGAGACACGAGCCAGTGAGAGGGAGACACTGACAGAAAGAGAGCGGAGTCGACAGGAAGACAGAGAACGAGGAACGGACAGACAGACGGGGAGAAAACGAGAGAGAGATAAGGAGAGAGACCCGCACTGCTGACCTGACAAGCAGTAATAAGCAGCAATAATCTGACTGAAACAAGCTTCCGGGGGTTTGGCTGGGAGTCAGAATGCCATGGGCCCTGCCTGCCTGTCCTACCACACACCCACCCACCCACCCTCACACCCACCCTCCCTCACACCCACCCACCCCGCTCTCCCATCTGCTGTGAGATTGAATGTTACAGGCGATTCATCCATGTGCTCAAGCCAGGACAAAACCAGCGTAGTTAACAAACCCCACGTTCGCGGAGGCCGCTCAATGCCGCAGTGTTTCTCTCCCACGCCTCCAACAGAAAAGACACGGCGTTGTCTCTTCAAGGACAAACAGATGAAATTAGAGCTAACACAGTGTTTCCTGTTGTCAGGCGCGTGCGGCCAGGCCTCTTGCTGGGCAGGCCTCGTACTCTGGCCCAGGGCTGGCCCGTCACCATGCTGCTTTATTCATGGGCTTCATGTTTCCGGCCAACTGTGTACTAGATGTGTGTTAGTGTGCTTGTGTGTGTGTGTGTGTGTGTGTGCCAACCGGTGAATAATGCAGGGAGTTGTGAGGCCCATTAAAAATATGCGACAGAGCACAAGGAAAAGGAAGGAAAGGGATTCTTCCTAAATCAGAGTTTGAGACAACACACACACACACACACACTTATTCAAATGTTTAGGCATTTTGCATTGCGGAGGAGGAACCAAGACAAATGTTCTAGCTGTTTGGTTGTCATGTACAGCATTCTGTTAATACGACCAATTAAAAAAAACACACAAAAAAAAACAACAGGTTGCTGAAGTACACACGTCCAAAAAAATCTCACAGAACTTACAATGCCCATCAAATTGGAAGATGGAAGTCTAGTTTGGGTGAAGTGAATGTAAACATCGCCAGATTAGTTAAATGTCGTTAATACAGTTCGGTTTAGGTATTCAAAATAAAACATTGTGGTTGAGGTAAACATTTTAAAATCATTATCTGTGATTGGAAAAACATATGCAAAATAAAAGCCCACCGCTCACTGCTGTTAGCTCTTTAACAAAGCTATCTATCGGCAATTTCTGCTCCCTGTGTTTAGCAGTGGGTGAGAAGCCTGAATGGAGAGGTGAGGGCAGGGTCACTGAAACAGGTGCACACACAAGCAGATGCAGGGAGACACTCACCAACAGGGAACCAACATTTACTGGGGCAGCCTTATAAAATGTGTATTTAACCAACAAAAATATCAGGAGCAGTGCTTGACTTGGGCTGGAACGCCGTTCCGGTACGTCTAATTTTAGGCAAACAGCGTTCCGGTTCCTATTTAAGGGAAAATGATCGTCTGGGATAGGCTACTTTAATGGAACAAGCCTTATTAACTCATACATTTTGATGAACATAGTCTAATGTGCGATTTGTCAGTTCCTGTACTAATTTTATCCCACGTCATGCGCTGATCAGGAGGGGTCAGAAAACCTGTTGAATCTAGTGACCGAACTGGCATCACTGACTGCAGCCAGCTGTGACACAGGGACCATCCTTCCTTAAACCGCAGTTCTGTGGTGCCAATCTTTCAGTGAATCAGATAAACCTTATTAACACTTTAAGGCTAAAAAATGCAGAGATGGGGACTCGAGTCTGAGACACGAATCGCACTTAAGTCGCACAAACAGCTGACTTCAGACTTGACTTGCGACTCGACCCACAAGACTTTAGACTCGAGCTTTGAGACTCATCAACAACCTGTTGTCATGCAATTAGTGCTTTTTAAATCTGAATTCATTCATGTATTTCTATTTTATTCTATTGGCGCATATACGTTGGGGAAGCGTATGACGAGCTGCATGTCCCCTGCCTTTTGCCATACTGTGCAACGTAACGCGGAACCCAGCCTATGTGCTCACACTCACATATCCAAATATTCATTGGGGATGGCGACACCAAGTCCTTCTGTCATTAGTTTTGGTTTCAATAACTTCGTAAACAATGGCGGTAAGCGAACAGCTACATGCAAGGTGTGTGGCACCAACATAAATGATGCCGGATCAACAACGTCGAACTTAATCAGGCACCTCAAAACGCACCCAGATAGGTCAGTCACTCGCTAATGTGAAAAAGACGTTACATTTAGCATGTATCGTCACAGGTAACAAGCTAACCATCGTAAAGTGTTGTGCTAATGCTGGGAACAGGTAAATTGTATCTTTACAGTTGTATCCATATGATGTGATTGCAGTATACCCCATAGAGTTATCCTACAACTGATTTTGATAGTGTACTGTATGGATGGTAGCTACAGGGCATGCTTTGAATTCACAAGATTTAACAATACAGTGTTGGGGACAGATCAGATGGCAAGATAGACTTGAGACTTGACTTGGACTCTTGGCAAAAGACTTGAGACTCGACTTGAACTTCCAAAATATGACTTGTGAACATCTCTGCAAAGAATGTCACCCACACCCAAAAGAATCTTGACCCGGACTCAGGTTTTTTTATCTGTGAGTCAGTGTGAACATTATATCTGGGGCTACTCCTCCATGTGGAGCTGCCTGTGTGTGCTGAAGGTCTGAATGTGTGTGTCTGTATTTGTCTGACGTAATGACATGTTCCCCTGCAGTTTGGCTAGCGTTTCTCCCACAGTAATTCACAATCAATAACAAAGACCAGCCAAACATAACAATATAACAACTGGCACCGGAATCGGACCTCCACTCTAAACTATCAGGGGTCTGAGAAGGCTTTGTCAGCTTGGATTTCATACAGCTTCCCCTTTCTGCCCACTGCCTTCACTCAACAGCATCAGTTTCCAGGCCGTACATTCAGAAATCATTCCAACTTCAGAAAATATTCTGTTTCCACAATGTTCCTTCAGACACAACCCCACTCTTGATCCTGTACGTTCAGAATGTTATCTCTGTATCTAGACTGCTCCTGCAGAACTCCTTCCGCTTCAGGTGAATTCTCCTACCTGGTGTGTGTGAGCTGGGCTTTGCACAGATCCTGTGTACAAACTTCTGGATTCTTTCTTGATAAACTTATTTCCTTTTCAGAAAACAGACTTAGCATTACAGTACACCTTTCTGCTGTTCACAGCCAGTAAAGGGGTTAGGGTTAGGGTTGTGGATAGGTGGAATACAGATATGGACATCGTTAACCAAGTTCCCTCCCAGTGTTTCTTCTGACTAAACTCAGGGGATGGGAAAGACTTCAGCAGCATCAAGTAGTGAAGTTGACCTAAATGGCAGCGTGCCAACATTCTAAACTCTGTCAGCTTCCAGAAGCCTCCAGCTAGATTCCAATATTCAACATTCCTAAATGTAATGCAAAAATTCTGAAGAGGAGGAGAGTTCAGCTCAAAATACCGTACGAATTATCTTGTGGAGGCGGCGCCGTGCACATACCCATACACAAAGATGTGCGCCTGAGCAGACACGCGTGCACATAAGAGGATGCAGCACATCATCCAAACCGTGTAATAATGATTATCAAGATCTTCATTCATAAGCAATGTTTCTTATTTTTCATTGATACACTGTTTTATCTAAAATGGGGATGCGGTAACATAATGCAATATCTGTGACACTGATTTATAAAACAGATTGCTAAACTGACATTTAGGAATAATGAGTGTTTTTCAGGAGTAACTCTGAGGTCTGTTCTCAAATAGGTTTTCTGGGCCATTGGGTTACAAAACAACTACAGTATGCTAGGTACTACAGCATGTGTTTTGGGAGGGGGGGGTGGTGGTATGGTACCTTCGTGAAGTATTCAGACTCTTGTCATTAATCTACACACTATACCCTCTAAAGACAAATAGAAAACCCGTTTTTAGAAGTATGTGCCAGTTGAGTAAACATTTTAAACATAAATATCTCATGTACGTAGGTATTCACTTTTGGGCCCAGGAGCGCAGTGGATTCCATCACTCTGAGATGGAAGAAGTTTGCAAGATCGCTAAAGGTGAAGAGGCCCGAATACATTCCAAAGGCACTCTATGCATATACTGTGTGTGTGTGTATGGGATCAGATCTTCTGCAGGACATCGTTTGCCCCCTTCGGTTCCAGACTGCCTGGCTGTTTCAGTGTATTCTCTTCATAGTAACGCTGTAATTGGCTCAAGCAGTGTGGAGAAAGAAGTAGCCCCTTGTGATGCCTTCGTTCTTTATCATCAAGGTGGTGACGGTCACTTGCCTCTGCAACACAATACATCCATAAATGCAGGTCCACGTGTCACAGGAAACAGGATCATCCCACTGCGGACTCCAGTGGTGAAGATATTTAAAGAAACGGGTTTCGATGTTTGTTGGATCCATTTCCTGACATTTCTTTTTCAGGTTAGGCTATGAGAAAGGACTGCAGCCATTTCAGACCAGTGGTTTGAACAAAGGAACATGATTATGACCCACCAGGCTTTACTGTGAGAATGACAAACGCAAATGCGCACACACACACTAACTCAGCAATCTTAATCATTCCTAAACATAAAATTGCATTTTTCGGAGCAGGGACTGGGACACATACTAACTAGTAGCTGCAGTCGAACTCTTAATTGTTGTGCATTTAGACTCTAAATAGGGTGAATGGAGGACCAGTAGAAAATCCATTTAAATTATTAACAACTCACTGAATTAGGCTTTTGGGTAAATAAATACAAAGGCTCTCTGGGTTTTGTCAAATATTCTGTCTGTTTGATTGAGTCGAACCCTTAATTAGGTTCATAGGATGAGAACGAGGAGTGGGAAGACAGTGACACGCAAAGAGAATAAAAAGAGAAGTGGAAACCTAGCGAAAGGAGAAGAGAGGGGGAGAGGGGGAGGAGAGAGGGGAGGAGATTTGGGTAGATGGGATGGATGGAGCAGGACTGAAGTAGAAAAGTAAAATGCAGAGAGAGTGGAAGGATAAAAGTAGAATGACAGAAAGACAACGTGGCCCGTGAGGCACTGCTTGCCTAAAGTCACTGATGTTGTAAGCCGATGGGCTTTTAGATTAAGAAGCAGGTGTGTGTCTTGGGATCTATATAAAACACAGCAGATCTGACTGCGACGTGTGCGCGCATGCACGCGTGTGTTTTGTGCGTGTGGGTTAGTTGTTTGTTTGTGTGCGCACGTGTGTGTATAAGGTGTGGATGTAAAGACTAAGAACTCTTTGGTTAGATTGGAGGCTAGCAGTGAAACATATGTACAGTATGTAGGAGTCATAACAAAGATGTTCTCATGAAAAAGGTGATTAATTAAACCTAAACCTGCCATATGGTGAGTAGGTACAACAGCGGTGGCCTTGTGATCGTCTCTTGGAGGCCCTTCTCTCGCTCAGACATAAAAACAAAGACACTTTCTTCCCTGTTGGAACCAGAAAACATGTAGCGGAGCACCGATGAATCAAAGGGCCCATTTTGCAGTGGGCCCTGTAGTCAGTAAAAACCCCAGTGTGCTCCAGTGAGGGGCTGCCAGTGGCCCTTGAGGTTGAGGGTGTAACGGTGTTGCTCGGGTATCCACCTGCAACGGGAGAAATGTACGTGAAAAATGTTTTTGTGTTGATTTAGATAAAAGCTTACTGTCATTACTCATGCTGATCTGCTCTGAAGTGGTGCATTCCATCTTCATACTGACCATATAGGCAGGTTCACCGCATGCTTTTCCCGAGGAGTCTGTATCATAAAGTATATATATATATGTGGTTACCAGTTAGAGATCGGCGGCTCCTTCTGAACGTTGGATTTCTTTATGAGACAGTTAGTTGACATATAACCATATTTGTCAGTGTTGTGGTAATCCTCTCTGCTGGTCCATGGTTGTTAAGGTGCTACAGACGAATCTAAGACGATCCCCATTGGTCAGTCCTCATCCAATACGAATCTACAACGATCCCCGTTGGTCAGTCCTCCCCCTCCTATACGAATCTACGATGATCCCCATTGATCAGTCCTCCTCATCCAATACGAATCTACGACGATCCCCTTTGGTCTGCCCTCCTCATCCAATACATTCCGTTCGGTTGAATATCACAGAATAACATGTTAAATGTGTCACATACAACACGGCGTGAAATCAGCACATTCAACTATAAAAAGCTTTTACTCTGATTGTTACCAACTGTCACTGGCCTAGGCAGGCACAAAATGGCTGCTCCCTCCTGTCGCTAGGTCTGTTCGGTGTGACCACGCCTGGAACAGCCCTAAACCAGCCTCCTCACACCCCTTCCCCTGACCTGTCTGACGACACCAGCAGCCCAGCGTTTGGTCTCCCCTCCTCTCGGAGGTCAAAGGTCAGAGTCAAATCTGAGAATGGTTACAGCGTCAATGTCAGGAGCATCTGTCTGCCTCTTCCTGTATCAGCAGAGTCCACAGTTGTGTTCAGTCTTGTGATTAGTGAATACCTGTACTTGTCGGATACGTTTGGATACCATTGCTTCACACAAAACTCACCTCCAACACATTCACTTCTCAAAAGCAATTCAGATTTCCATTAAGTGGTGGGATTTGTGTTTATAAGTGTACACACACACATATAAACACACACCTACAAGCAGCACTACAGATTCTCAAGAAGAAACACTTTACAAAACATTTGAAGAAAAAAATATATTGATTGGAACTTAAAATTGAGCATCAGTCAGCAGTGAAAGAACATGTCAATGTTCCTCTCTTCTAATCCCAACTTGTACTATAGATCAGGCAGCACTGGAAAGAAGCAGAGGGAGGAACCAACCCTGGCTATGTCAATTCAACTGAACAGCGAGGGAGAGAGAGTGGAGCTACAACAGACAGAGCGATAAAGAGAAAACGTGGAAAGGGACAGAAAATGGGAGAGTGAGAGTTGGAAAAGGGAGAGACACAGAAGAATAACAAGGAACAGAGAGAACACCTGACACAAGTAAACAAGCCAACAGTTATTCGCTGTCAAAACAACCTTTAACTCTAAATCATTTTCCTTTCAGGAATATGAATTCCCTAGTGATCACCAGGGACAAATGGCTGATCCAGAAACAGCGTACCATATGTAGCGCTGTTTGCGGCAGGCATAGGGATTAGTTGATGGTGTCATTTGGAGCGCAACTTCGACTCATTCAGTCTTCAGAACCTGCCATTCAGACACAGGCAAATATGATCCTTTGGTAAACATAATATAATCTCAAAACCACTAAATAAATGGTTCAGATCCCATCAAAATCATCAAAGCTGCGTCAGGCAGCATTCAGTTCTACTGCAGGACGAGACGATTTTGTTTAAATTATTGACTACATTTACATTTTAGTCATTGAGACAACCAGATGCTCTTGAAGAGAGCACCATTTTTTGCATTGATACAACTGAGAACATTTTATTTTCCTTTCACTCCACTTTCAAATGGTAAATAAAAAATTATGCTGTGAGCACTAATTTTATTTTAAGATCCCATCAAGAGCGTCAAATCCTTCGTCAACCAATTGTCACTGCACAGAACAGACTTGTTTTTGTGGGCTACATCTTAATTTCCCCGTTTCTTTTGACAACTTGGCTTTAAAAATTCATGAGCCATCATAGTAACGAGCTAGTCACTAAAGGGTTGCTACTAGCTACAGAATAAATCATAAACATGGATACGTACAAGGACAAGCCACAGAGGGCTGTGTACATGCTCCGTACATTACACAAACACATTCTGAATGCAAATTGCATTGCAACTACCTGTGGGAAATGATATACTTGACTTGACATGGCTAGCGGTGGTTTTAACAGGGTTTCTCACCAGGACATGGCTAGCAGTGGTGTTTAACAGGGTTTCTCACCAGGACATGGCTAGCAGTGGTGTTTAACAGGGTTTCTCACCAGGACATGGCTAGCGGTGGTGTTTAACAGGGTTTCTCACCAGGACATGGCTAGCGGTGGTGTTTAACAGGGTTTCTCACCAGGACATGGCTAGCGGTGGTTTTAACAGGGTTTCTCACCAGGACATGGCTAGCGGTGGTGTTTAACAGGGTTTCTCACCAGGACATGGCTAGCGGTGGTGTTTAACAGGGTTTCTTCATGCTGACTATTATTAAGATTTAATTCGCAGTATCAGTACAGATCACAAGAATCTGGTTAAATCAGAGGGGGACTCAAGCCCTAACTGGGATTTTCAGTATGTCTGTACCCTAACCTCAGTCCCTAACTGGGATCTTCAGTATGTCTGTACCCTAACCTCAGGCCCTAACTGGGATCTTCAGTATGTCTGTACCCTAACCTCAGGCCCTAACTGGGATCTTCAGTATTTCTGTACCCTAACTTCAGGCCCTAACTGGGATCTTCAGTATGTCTGTCCCCTAACCTCAGGCCCTAACTGGGATCTTCAGTATGTCTGTACCCTAACCTCAGCCCCTAAATAATATTTTAATTTCAATCTGCTGATGGCAAGAGTTGAATATCAAAAAAATATCACTTAAGTGGGTGTTGATTGTGGTAAGCAACATATTATAGCCCAAATCTACCCAAATCTACTTAAAAAGAAGTGAAGTATGCCATTTCACAGTAGTTACCAAAATGAAACTAATTTATGAGACAATACTTGTGGTCGTATATGGCTCAGCTGGTAGAACCATGGCAGTTACAATGCCCAGGGTGGTTGGCTTGAAAGAGACATGAAACAACATTTAAGTCTGTCATGGAAATTAAAGTGTGAAAAACAAATTGTCTCCTTATGAAGATAACATTTTAGTGCAGATAGCAAACTAGCGCAACTATAATGGGGTTTTATCTTACATATGAACTATTGGAGACAACATTCTGTCTATATCAGGCTTGATGATATAGTACAGGATATAGCCTTTATTGCTTAATTCTTGTTTAAGTCTTTGGCCTGATTAATTCTATGCAGCTTGACTGCCCTCTGCTGTTCAAATTAGGTCATTTACTGTGTGTGTGTGTGTGTGTGTGTGTGTGTGTGTGTGTGTGTGTGTGTGCGTGCGTGCATCAAACAGATGTGTATAGGACAGCCACAGAAAGTCCTGTACTGTCCCTGTCAAAAGTCCATCAATCAAATGTATTTTATGATTTTGGTACCTCTACTATTATCACAAAATGCTTGAAAAATCCCCAGTCTGAAGGCTATGAAAAACTCCCTATAAGGCATGAAGAAACCTAGAGAGGAACTAGGCTCAGAGGAGTGGCCTGTCCTCTTCTGGTGGTGCCAGGTGGAGATTTAAAAGTGCATACAGCCATAAAGGCCAGGTATATCTTCAAGATGTCTGAACCATCAGGCCAGGAGTGGGATGACAGCAACAGGAAAGGGACCTAATCCACCCGTTCTAGCCCATAGCAACAGATCACCACCCTAGAAGATATGTGATTGCTCCAGAAGAATTACACATTGGAACACAACCATGGGATCCTAATAACATGTAATTTGCTTTTATCTCTGACTGTTCCTTTGTATTCAATCATGCACGCAAAGGAAATAAAAGGAGGCCACTTCATTTCTGCCTTGCTGGTCTGCCTTCTTATTGAGCCAAGGGAGATGACACTGAAATGACAATGGCACCTTAGATACATCAATATTTTCAACAGACGGTGGATCTTCATTTGATCACCTAGTTGCTGAAGAACATTCCCTTAATGCAGGAAACGTTAAACTTTTGCACATAAGGTTTAAAAAAGTATTCTGATGGTTAAAACACAATAAAGACTTGATTTGCCCTAACAAAACAAATGAAATCACCACTCTGGTATACTCTGATGCATGTGAACAGACCTTTGGATCAGAGTTCTTAAATAACCCCTCAGCCAACAATGTGCATCAACCAACCATGTGGATGAAATACACAAGGAACATTTGCACAGTAGACATGTGGGAAAGCATAAACATGCCTGGTATTATCTTACCAGTGTCATGTAACACAGGACTAATTAGGCTGAGATGAGAAAATGTGTCCGTCAGCGTTCTCCCCAGGAGGATAATTGGGTTTCCGATGGGGTGTGGCTGTTTTACATGAATGTGCTGGAGGAGTTTCTGACCCAGTCCTGCTCTCCCTGAGATTCTCCCATGTGGGCCCCTGCCTGGTGTGATGCGTAACTACCAAGGAAAACACACATATACCCATACAACCACACACACACACACACAAGCCCACCCTAGGCCAGTGGCACGAAGAGCCTTTTGGTAATGTGGCAACAGCCACCAATGGCTACAGTACATCAGTGAGACTGAGCTCATGTCTTCTACCCGGGGCTTGTGTAATGGGAGCCTGTGTATGAGTGCGTGTGAGATCCAGGTCCATTTGTGACTGAAAGGGTCTCTGCAAAGGTAGCAAAACCCGGGGGGGGGAAATTTCAGCTTAAGGGTCATAGTTATAAAATTGGGGTTACTTTTAGGTTTTGCCATTATGGGTTAGGAACTGGGTTAGACACTATGGGTATGTTTCAATTAGGCATAAAGGTTAGGGTATTGTTTGGGTAAGGTTGGCAAACTCAATGAATGTCATGAAGCAGAGTACTGCCTCAGAATAGACTCATACAAGCAAACATTTATAAGAAAAAACTTACATATACCTATATTGATTGGATCTGCTGGTGGGAAAACAGCCAGAGAGAGTGAGTTTGTTTTTCTTCTTCAGCTTTTACTTAGCATGTTTTATAATTGATTTCTACTACAATTTATTAATGAAGCCTGTGGATGAAACATTGCCTGCAGCACACAGCCAGCCATCCAGGTTCCACCAGGAGCTTAATGTGTCAAGATCTGGTGAATTAATGGCAGAGCGCTTCTCAAGTAACATATTGATTACAGAATCAATGTTAGCCTCTCATTTTGCACTGCCACCGCAGCTCAATTGATGGGGTGCAATGGAACGATGTTAAAAATAAGATTCATCCCTTGTTCAGTCTGTCCTCTCTCGCTGTTCAATCTGAAATATCAATAGGGGGCGGTGTCATTTCTGATGAAGTCTGTCCTTACTTACAATCAGGATCTTTAAAGGCAGGGACAGAAGGGTAAAAAGCTGTATGACACGGGCTGTTTCTAGAGCCACCACCAACTCCAGCCTTTATTGACGAATACAAAACCTTTTCTCCCAAGCTAACACAGTGGCAGAACCCCTGGCATTGACCGCTGGGCAGGTAAGGGCTGGTTGTTAACCGCAAGAGTTGTTTGTTCAGGAAGAGAGTCGTTTCTCCCAAAACTGAGGTTCCTCTCCACCTGTAATGTTGCGGGTAAGATCTTATGACTGTGGTTGGTTCTGTGGGTATGCTGTGTGTATTTACCTCACAAATGCTAGCTTTCAGCATGGCGTCAGATAGCGGGGATAATGGCAAACGAAAATGGAAAGATTACCTGGGCAACAGTCGGTGCAGCGCTGGCTTTCTCCAGGTGGTTTCTGGGAAAGCGGCGGTGGTTCCAGGTGTCTGTGTGTAACACCTGGATGGCCAGGTAATCTGTCCGATAGGACGACAAGCGCCCAGCTAGGTCCTCGTCCGCTCTACTAGGGGACCACAGGAAGAAGCGGGAGTAGTTCGTTCTTCCGTCACTGTAATACTTTTTACGCCCCAAACCCTGTCAGGTTGTTTATCAAACAATAAATAATTTACAATTACATTGTAGTTTGAACCAGACGCTCTTATCTAGAGTAGCCTTACAGTCTGTGCATTTACAGTTAGCATGCTAGGTGAGTCAATTAAACAATCATTCACGACAGATGACATTCATTAATCTGTTATTATTTTGTTAATATAGATACCTACAGCATCAAACGTCTCCACGCTGTGTATAGTATCACGATTGTCATGGGCTGAATAGGGATATTGTCTGTTTCCTGTTTTCTAGTGGAAAAAAGGAACAATCGCTTTCAATCAATCAATTTTATTTTATAAGTGCTTTTAAAAAACCCAGCCTTAAACCCCAAAGAGAAAACAACTAGAGTTACTAAATGTTTTTTAGGATATTTTATTTTTAAGCTGGACAAAAGCCTACGACTTACCTGCTCTGTGTTTTTGAAGATCATAGGACACGTCTCTGTACAAAACGTTAAATCGCGTCCAGTGCTTGTTTTCTTATTTACCGTGTTAGTTTTTATGATTTGTGGTAGTCCTAGGTGAGAGTACTAGAAATAAATTAAAATTTGCAGCGGCACATTTGTGATGAGAATATTTCGCCTATAAATAGAAATGTTTTGAATTAAGCAGACACCTTACCCAGATACCTTCGTTCTTCATAGAATTGTAGGTGTGACGCTTTTCATATTTCCTTTGGTTAATCATGGTCAATCTCTTTCGTGTCCCCAAAATCGTAGTTAACAGTTATAAAGTATTTAAAATACAGCCTATTGTAACAACCTAGCACACTATCGACTAAAATAAAGTGGCTTTGTTTAGAATTTGATGTTACCATGGAGACATGAGACATATTCCAGAAATATAATTATTGACTACCATTATATATTAATCTCTAAAATATCAAAAGATCAAATAACACAATTTTTGTTTGAACAACGTTTATTTATTGGCGGAAACAATTTTCCAGAACGACTTAACAGTTGTTGCGAGTGCATACTGTAACCTACAACGTATCGACTTTATAAACAGGATGTTTCTCATAGCTTAATAACATTTTATTTCTACGTTATTTCCCCCTATTTAGTAAAAGGTTAAATAATACAATAAATATCACTAATTATAAATAAATATTAAAATGACATACAACACAAACAATTGCATTCCAATCTGTCGTAAATCTAGCTTAATAAAAATTAATCCACTTTACAACTACATTTTGTCCACACATGTGCAAAATTGTGCAGAATAAACAGTTTGTTAACAAATCTTTGGAGTCAAGTTGTGTAAGAAATCTTTGGAATTAAAATATTGTCCTCGAGTGGATGCCAAATAGATCTCACTTCACCGTCAACCCCAGTGCCCTCTAACCAGCTAGCTCAGCGGCGGGCGACCTTTAAGGCCGAGGGGTGAACATTACAAATATCAAACCATTGTTCCTCCACCTCCCTATGAGGCATTAGGCCATTGCGTGGTTGAAACGGCCTCCTCTGCCGGTCTCTACCCCCTACAACCCTCCAGAAACGTGTGTCCTTGAACAGGAAGACAGCGTTGTGAGTGTAGGAAAAGTAGGCGGCGTCTATGTTGCCGCCCGGGTGGTCACCAGACGTCAGCGCGGGGAACACCGCCGTGATCTTCCTGGGGAAGCCTCGAGACAACCGGTTAGCTGCCACGCTGAACGCGTACACCTGTAGAACATATGTAGGTGTTCAAATTATGATTTAAATATACAAAGCACTGCTGAAAATCTTCCAATAAAAACGAGGAAGGTTAGTTAGATTAGTGGACCAATCTTTGGCAGACTCTGCAGCACCTGACCTAATTACAAAAGCACCTTCATTCAAACTGAACACACAAAGATTAGTTTTTCAGGGGAAGTAAATATAGGGCCTCATTGCCAAAGTCCTATTAAACACTGTAAACTATGGCAAGATTGCCTATTGGTCTAGAAAATTAGGCCAGTAAATCAAAATATTGCAGGTTCCCGTAGTCAACAAGTTGAAAAAACTCTGGGCAAGAAAGTTAACCTTAACTGCTCCCTGATTCTTGCTGTGAAAAGAATGTGTTCTTAGCATACATAACGTAAAAAAAAGTTTTATTTATTTAAAGGGAATTTAAACTAAAACCCTAAAATAATGAGACAAAAGGAAAACAACCAGGAAGAATGGTAGAGATGGGGGAAAAAAAAGAAAAAGGAATTTATATAATTCTAAATTATTTTGTACATAATTGAAAGTTCGAACTTACATTAGTACCCCTGAAGAAGTACATGTGTGAGTCCCTGCGGTCATAGAAGACGGTGTCAATGGGACTGGGGATCCCAGGGAAGCCCTCAGAGATTGGTCTAGGGTAGTGATGTCCCTCAGGGTCGACTGTGAACACCCGGTCATTGTCATTGTCATATCTCCAGTACTGGGTCCCTTCAGTGCACAGGGAGATATGAACAAATAATAAACAACACTTTTTTTTTTTTTATTACATAACGAATCTCAAAGAATGTGAAAAGCAAAAACAGAAGCATAAGAGCTCACCAACGTATAATCTTGATGTAGCCCACAAAGAGCCAGCATTGATAAAATGTGTCTAACTATTGCTATGGTCCTTGCCATTGTAACTTGCACCAATGTAGGCCAACAGAACAGAAACTATTGGATGGTGAAACTTTTGCGATTGGAAGTCAAGACAATTGCCTATCTTACAAAGGTATATTTGTTGTGTAGTTACACTAATTGATTTAGCAAGAAGTAGCCTAGGAATTAAGAGTTAAATGTGGAGTAAAGTTTATAAGTAACATGACAATAAATGCCCCGCATATTAAATGGAGAATAATTTTTCACTCATCGTGTACTAAAAAGTTTCCTATGTGAAAATATTCCACCCTTGTCTAACAGACAAAAACGTCTCACGCACTGTCCCCCTCCATCACAATGTCGGGATAAACTAAATGCACTTGACGACGCTAATGCCTTTCTCGTAATAACCAATATTAAATCGCCATATAATAGCAATGTGCGTATGACAGAGATGGAGGTTAACCCCGGTACCTTTAAAGAAGTAAACAGCGTCCGTGTCTGCTTTCCGGTTCCACACGTGAACGCAGGCGTCCACTCCGTCCGTGGGGATCCCGTGCCAGCCGACCTGCAGCGCCACCGGGTCCCCGTAACGCGTGCGGTTGTTTCTGTTCTCGTAAAGCCAGTACCAGCCGTCCCTCATGAAGTAGGTGTTGAAACGAACCACCGCCTCCCCGTGCTGGGTCCTCTCCTTCCTGATCCAGTCGAACACCGTGTTGAACCGACCGCTACAGCCACCTGGACACAATCAGATGAGAGAATATGGTTTCTTGGTTTAGAGTAAGTTTGGTTTAGTTTGAGTTTGGTTTAGTATAACTGTGTGTGTAAACAAATATGAGTACCAGTCAAAAGTGTTTAAGTGCATCATAACTTTTGACTGGCACTGCATAAATATATTGTCAGAGGAAACCGTCTATTTCAGTTTTGTGCAGACAACTGCAGTATCCATGTTTCAAAAACGTTCACAGTTCTACTACCATAAAGGTGCTGTATTGCTTTCCGGTCTGTCCAGTCCATTTCAAAGCCTGATTCCTGTGGCAGGTAGCTGGGCTGCATTATGGAGCCGGTCCTGTAGATGTGTGGTAGACCCAGAACATGGCCTATCTCATGCACTGCCACCTGACAGGGCAAGGAGTAATGTCATATGTTTATAGTACTCTAACATCCTTGCAATAAAACTTCATTAAAAGACGGAGTAGAAAATAACTAAATAGAATACATACAGCTCTGGAAAAAGAGACCACTGCACCTTTTTCTTTCCTTTCCAAAAAAGTCGAAAAGGAATGTTTTGAGTGAGGAACCGAAGGGTTAAAATAAAGAGACCACTGCAAATTGAATGTTTCTGTTCCTCACTCAAAATGTTCCTTTTCAACTTTTTTGCAGTGGTCTCTTAATTTTTTTCCAGAGCTGTATGTTTAAAATGGCCTGGCCCCAAAAATGCATTGTGATACATACTTGTTCAACAGAAAAATACACATTTTCTGTATTGACATATTTTGCTGTCAAGAATATTACTGTACCTGAAACAGCACATGTTTATTCTTAACCTCATTTAAACCTGCCATAGCAATGTTTCTTTGATTTTAATCATTCTTCCTTTGCTATAAATCCTAAAATGGAGCAACTGTGAAAAACGCAGCGAACTGAGGTTTGATTGAACTTAGACAGTCATCTGTTAAAGAATGAAGTAGAAAGTAGTACCCACATACTCTCTGATTTTCTTAATATCACTCACTTTGAGAAGGCTGATACCGCTGCCAGTGTTGGGCGCAGTGAAATGTTCGTCGTCATCAAAGTGAATGTCTCCGAGGAACCACGCGTGGGCAAATTCTCTCCCCGTACCATCAAACTTCTGGTTGCAGCCCAAATGTCTCCCTTTGTCGTTGGCGCACAGGGAATAGAGAACTGTCTTTATTGCCTCAACAAAATTCCAAACAATTGCCAAAATCGCTATTATCAGAGGGGACACTGGACACAGCCTGGTAGCACATTGGATTTGTGCTTTCCTACAGCGACAATGGGAGTTGGCAGAAGGAGAGCACAAAAGTATCGGGGAGCAGGCTACCATAGAGACAATTTGTTTATTAGGTTCAGTCCGGCCATGGTGGGGATGTTGACCTCCAACTCTGAGTAGTCGGTGCTACTGCATTACGACTGGTAACACCACCGCTAAAGACTGGTCAGGAATGTTAGCACAAACAGACTTGTGCCCGTGCTAACGCAAGACCAACCTGTGCCAAAGCCTAGCCGGATGTCTACGTCTTCCAGGGGTGAGCGTGTGTCCTCCACAAACTCCAGCGGAGTCACCTCGCTCCACATCCGAAAGGCCACCCCGAAGATCTGCCTCTGGTCTTCTATGGTCAGCTGACTGCTGTAGCCCTCTCCTAGAAATAAACAGAGGCCAGCACCCACTTCAGTGAGATATGTGCAGTTGTTCCTCTATGATTCGTTTGTTGGAGCCTGACTTCTCTGGGTTTGGTTCTTTTGAGTTAACCGCTTTAGATAAATGTTATGTTAAATTGCATTTTATAATTAAAGTGAAGCTTTGTATTCATTTTCATCTTTTACAGGTATGTCAGTGTTTTCATTGCAACGTAGCATCAACTTGTTGTGATCCTCCTTACCTATCAGCCTCCACTTTAACACAGTCTTGGAGAAGGCCATGTGTCCCCATTCCTGACCTCTGACCTCTCTCCGCTGTCTCCGCTTGGACAGCAGGGAGGCCAGGTGGCGTTTCTTACGGACGACGGCAGGAGAATGAGGAGGAAGGCTCTGATGCTGATGGGATCTCTTAGTGTCAGCGGGGTCGTTGACTTTGTGAATGTGTTTGTCGTTGTTATGGTCCGAGTTGTTCACAGCAGTGATGCTAACATTGTTACCAAATGCATCATAATAATCTGTGTCCCTGTCAGTGTAGTTACTGTCAGTGTAGTTACTGTCAGTGTAGTTACTGTCAGTGTAGTTAATGTAAGTGTGGTTACTGTCAGTGTAGTGAATGTCAGTGTAATTAATGTCAGTGTTGTTACTGTCAGTGTAGTTAATGTCACTGCCATTAGAAGTTTCAAAAGATGTGAGGTTATAGTCTGTGAAAGCACCAGTGAGAATCTCTCTGAATGTGTTTTTATCATCATCGGTGAGGCTTCCATCAGTGCCATTTAAAGTCATATTAAATGTGTTGTCTTCCACATATCCATCAGTGGTATTAGCAGTCTGCCTGAGTGTGTTGTCTTCCATGTAACCATCAGTGTCATTAGCAGTCTGCCGGAGTGTGTTGTCTTCCATGTAACCATCAGTGTCATTAGCAGTCTGCCTGAGTGTATTGTCTTCCATGTTGCTTCCACCCAGACCTATAAAAGCCTTATTAACAGTGTTATTTTTCCCTACATGGTTGCTGGTGATTGAGCCATTTAAAGCACCGACAGTACCACTGAGTAAGATTTCTTTGTCACTGTTTTGCACGGTGGCAGAGCTGTTAACACGCATTGAGCCAGTTGTTCTGTTGCCGGGATTATCAATTGCATCCATTTCAGGGACAGAAATATTAATGTGGTTATGTGGATGACCGTTGGCATCCATTTCAGGTGCTGAGCCAGGGACTTGAGGATCGTCAAGTGCACGCATTCCAGGTGATGAGCTGGTTAAATTGTAATGTGGATTATCAATTGCATCCATTTCAGGTGCTGAGCTAGAGGTGCTAATGTGTGGATCACGAGTAGCACCTATTTTAGGCGCTGAGCTAGTCAAGTGGTTGTGAGGTTTATCAGTGGCATCCATTTCAGGTGCTGAGCTAGAGACATTGTCCTGTGGATCGTCAGCAGTGTCCATTCCTGTCTCCTTGTCCGGTACCCCACATCTGGGCGTGTTCATGGCTGCTTTGGTGGCATCATCAAACAGACCCGTGACAGGCAGTCCGGACATCTCCTGGAACTCCCTGAGAGCTGAAATGAAGGCTGGGCTTTCAGTAGTCATAGAGACAACCTTAGCGTCACTATCAGTCTCGGCACGTGACACTGATGAGTCTCCCTCCTGAATCCAAGACAGGAGGTCCTCCTCGCCAGCGAAGTCTTCATTATAGGGGTCACCTGGCGTCTCTTTAAACTGGACCTCCCCCCAGTTCACTGGATGTACGAAGCCATATCTGGAGAGGAAAATCTGGAGACGTGAGAGAATCAGAATCCCCTTTATTAGCTTTGAAAATGTACACTTATTCAGAATGTTTAACTTGGTGCCCTTAGTGGTAGACAAAGTGACAAAATAAACAAAATTTAACTAGAGAAGCTTTCTGAGGTTTTTGGCAACTGGTTGTACAAGTGGAGCAGTCAAGCCAAAACGTGTCTGTAAACATTTTGTAATATGTCACCGTGTCAACACAACAACATATTTCACATCTAGTTGGGAATAGGACGTAAAAAAAAAATTCTGACGGGTACTTCAAGTTAATTACACTCATCACATCTGGTTGAAAGAGTAAATTGATTTATAAATAAACACAACCATAACACGGAGTAGGCTTAGTCTTACCTCGGCACTATTCTTGTCTGTAACGAGTTCTGCTTGATGAGAGTAGGAAATCTTAACATCAGAACGATCCCGACTGTGGAAGAGTTTTTCTGCAGAAGTGGAGCCAATGCTCGTCAAGAACAACCAGACGTTTATCCGCGGGATCAAAGTCAGCATCGTGGTTGAACTGCAGCTTGGTGAGGGTGAGTTTGTAATGAAGATAACCGTCTACTGAAGACCGCATCTTTTCCTCCAAAATATAAGCACCTTTCCCTTAGCCACGCCCTTTAAGATATGAACGTTAACAAGCTTTAAATGAAGCAGGCAGAAGCCCCACCACAAATACGCGTTCACCTGCGAAAGGCAAACAAACACGTGTTCAAGTTTACAGTATATGGCTACAAAATGAAAAAGGATGTACCGCTCCACTGGCTACAAATGGATGCAAAGTATTTAACTAATGGCCTTCACTTTCATCCCGAAACTGGGGCGGGAGAACAGCCACGCGACTCCTACCCCCTATGACAGCTGTGTGGAACGCACGCCACGCGTTTCTCCTAAGATGAATGCTGTTACTTGTCGCACATCAACTCAACATCACGACCAGTGGCGTCGTTAGGCCTGGGCTATAGCCCCGGACCTTTTATGAATAGCCCCGGATCTCAAATTGACCAAAAAAATATAACAATAAAAAAATTGCCCCTGATCTATTAATCTATAATTCCGATCGTGCATTATGACAATGTCGAGGTGTAGGCCGCTAGCATGTACATCGAAACATTCAAAACCATGTACTTTCTGTCCCGACGACTCTGATCATCACCATAAATAAAAGATGTAATCACGCTTTAAACATGAATGTCTGAGCCATTAACTCAACTATTCATCATTTATTTAAAATAATCGTGCTGTATTATCTTAAATGATGCAATGTGTAACTACATTTATTGATGCATTTATATTATTTACATGCTTCCATTTTACTCCATATCCGCTTAGTATATTCACAAGTTCATAAGTGCATGATCTGATACATTTAGTTTTAACACAGAGCATTATATTTCTCTGTGCTGAATAACAACACATTTCAATATTTAAATAAACACAAGATAACAGGGACCATATAAACAAACGAAAAAAAGCTACAAACAGAAGATTATTTCATGAGCAATCCCTAAAGCAATAACACCAAGCTGAATGAGAAAGTGATAGGGATGGATCAGGTTTTCAGTTTGGACGGAAATCCATAATGTCTGTTTATGTCAGTGCGTCCGGCTCACTGCAAAGCCTTTGCTATCCCTGTGGCTAAGTGTTCAGCTGTTGGTTTCTCTGCTGAGCAGCTGACTGACAATCCCGCTTCGATCATGGCATCCGCTGTTGTGGGCCCGATAGCTGCAAATTTTATCTGGTTCAATCTTTCACCTGACAGTCTTCTCACAGTTTCCAGGCAGAACTTGACTCCCGATGGACTGAAGAAAGCTACGCTGGCTGGAACACCCTGTGTGCATATATTGAGACCTTGATAATACAGTAAATGTGATTTGACAAACATTGAGTCCAGTGTGAATTACAGCAGCAATTAGGGTTCAGTATCTTCCTCGATGGCATAACCAACAGATCACTCACCAGGGTTTCAAACCAGCAACATTTCAGTTATTGGTCCAACCCTCTAACCCCTAGGTTATTGTTAAAGTATTGTTTAAAAATCACAGTATAATGTGTACATTTGCACTACATTACCCATGATGCTACCGTAGCAGGCATTCAGGAGGAAAATCTGCTTTAGTAGTTATGTTCCCTATACCTGCTCTGTGAAATGGTTCTTCAAGTTCTTCTCCAAGTCTGGATGTTGAACTGTCTGGTAGACCGTAAGTGTTTCCAGAGGCACTCCTGAAAACCATGAGATGTTTTTATACAGAAATCAAGTCAGTCCTCAAGGGTCAAAACAACTTTTTTGTTTTTGTTTCTACCTGCTATTTAACTAGACCAGGATTGCAGGAGTCCTGTTCTAATGCTTTGGTGTGCAACGCTACCCTAGAATAACTGCTTCACATATGTACTGACTACTATGAACCAATAATCAAGTCATACCATTTTTTTTTAGAGCTGTAGGCAAAACCTCTCTTTTAATGGAACCACAGGGGAAGAAAAGCGGTAAGATACTGGTGTCCTCTCCTAAAACCAAAGACATAAACACTACAACAGCCAATTTTGCCAAACTGGATCTTTGTCAGGTTATCATCAGCATGAAGACATTACTCTTTACTACCCCACCCCCCTCACCAGAGTTTCCAAAAAGGTCTGTAATGAATGTGAAGAGCAGTAGAGTACAGTATACTGTATATTTAAGTAGAACATTAAACATACTTTCAATAATGAGCCTTGACAGAACATCTGCAGTCCCGGTATCCTCTCCCAGGGGAATAAGACCCAGATTTTCCACTATAAAAGAAAATGTGCAGCCAACATTAAACAAATATGTCCTCCCTCCTTCAGTGATCCTGATCCATCTTTCCCCAAGTAATCAATTGTATGGGTTTAAACGCATATATTAGTATTGTGAATGCTACGTGAGTCCCCATTCAAATCAATATGTTGATTTGCACTTAACTCAAATAGAAGACCATTTCTTAAAGGCCTAGCGGTAAAGAGAATAGTGATGGTGCCAGTAGTGAGACACCTGCCACCTGCCCAGTCCATGAAGACAGGCAGCCAGTTGGCAGTAAACTGTCACTTGTGGAAAAGGTATTTACGCCTGGATGCTAGCCTGTGGAAACATCGTTGACACAATGCTGTGACATCCAGGTGTCAGTCACCCAGGGTTCATCCGTACCTGGACTGAAAATACATATGCATTTGAGCATTTTAGTTTTGTAATGTTTTCAAATGCGCTGCCACGAAACTAACACCTTGATTTGATAAAAAAAAAAGGTGTTTTCAAAAACGTATTACAAATATCTCAGTTAAATCCATGGGAATTTATGATTTACTACTGAAGTATTTTCCAATAAATTTCCCCAAAATAAAAATATTGAAAAATTTATTTAAAATATCTGACTATTGAAGTATTTTCCAATAAATGTCCACAACATAAAAATATTGAAAAATGTATTTAAAATATCTGACTATTTGACTATGAAGTAATTTAGATTTGAAAATAGGATTAACACCAGTCCTGGTTTGGTACCATCCTATTATGTTAAAACACTGACCTAATTTGGTGGTCTGTAAACAGTTACCTTTTTGAAGTGCTGTATGACTCAAACTAATGAAAGGTGCCACCATAGACCTAAACACTGACAGGTAACTCTTTAATATGGAAGTGTATAGGTACTCACCTAAGGCTGCTGTAGCCTTCCCAACAACATATACGGACTTGGCATTCCATTTGTCTCTCATGTTACTGTTCCATTCTTGAACACAAAATGTAGGCCAACATGACAAGGAGTAGCATACGTGTAGTAGATAGACGATTTTGTCCGTCTTAAAGGACTTAAAATAAAACTATGTCCTTATGCTAAAAGACAGGCAACATTTACTGTACACATGCTTTCACATCATTTACGTTTTGCCCACCTTCCATCTGGCCATGTTCTTCTAGACACATTTTGACAGCCTCCACCGCTCTTGGACTTGTGAAAATGAGTCCACCATGTTTATCCGGTCTAAAAAGCTGTACTTGCACAGAGACGGTTGTATAAGAACCACTAAACAGTACTTTACATTTTAACGTCACAATGGATCCTTTAGAATGTCTGAAATGGCATTTACCTTGTCTGACAAGACGTTTAAAGACACAAATTTAAAAGACAAAACAGGAATTAAGGTTGCCTTGTGTCCATGTGACGCCAGCTCCTGTAAAGGAAGTTGAGGAATATGTAAATCAAACAATGTATACATTTCAATGTAATACAGCCTGCCATTATGTATCGGATTACAATAGTGTATAACTAAATTAAATAGTATGAAATAGAACAAAGTTTAGCTCAGCTGGTACAACATGTTATATTGAATTCACACTGAGGGCCAGAAAAAAAAATTAACATACTACTTTAGGTTCAGCTGGATTAGAGGGTCTGTTAAATGTAACTCTATAGGATAGAATAGTACCGAAATAAAATGTACATGATCAGATATCCAAATATATTCCTCTAATCTACCTTGATGTAAGGATCAGATCCAGAGCCTCCCTCTCTTGGTTCTTTCAGAAGCAGTACATGCATTTTTGACTGATGAGACAGACCGCTGTGGAAGACCAGAGAAAAACGTATAGGTTTTTTTTTTGCAAAGCGTTCAATTATGAAATCGGTCAATTCAAAGGCAAAACATGGACTCATAGAAGCGTTAGTATTTGAAGTTGAGGGGTGTGTAATCATAGCTAAGATACACCCATAGCTGTCGTGTGTTCCCTACCGATAACAATACTGTTAAGTCATGATTCAGCTACAGTTTTATTTTCGTAACTGGCCAGTTACACAGTTAGTATATCAGTGTTTTTTGTAACCCCGTATGTAACTGTTATAGGTGACGTTAGCGAGGCTTAAATCAACTTGATGCATATGTATGACATTTGGAAAAGAGTTTCAGTTGTTGGCTACCTAGCTAGCTAAATATCTGAGCAGACACGAGTTTGTGCTGGTATGAAGTGCATTATGTAGAGCCGTCTTGTAAGACAAGGTCGGAAGTGCGAACAAATCATTGGCGCTTTCACAAATCAACAACAACTGAACTGACAAGACCTATCGTGCTAAACTATTTCAACTTTTACAGTGTGTTGAAATGAAAAAGAAACAATAGAAAATCATTATAAAATGTACACAACCACTGTACCTCCAGCACTTCCTCCAGCTGGTGCATCGCTTCTTCTAGTAACGGGCAAAACAAAGAATGATCCTACTTAGAAGTATACGTTAACCATAACAATAAATTCGATAACTAAAGATTAGAACTATTCTAATGTTTGCACTCCAAATACAATTTACTAAAAATATTCGAACACCTTTAAAATACAATGTATATATACATTTCGTCATAATGGTTTATTCCAAAATGATGTCAAATGACAGCCCTATGAATGACAATTGGGACACCATTGTGGTTCAAACCATTCATAGACAGCATGGCGAAGAATGCTGAAATAAATCCAAGATGGCATCTGATGGATCTCAGTTTCGCAATGGTCCAACTCAAATTAAACCAATGCCCCGCCCCTGTTCTTTCCCGTACGCGTGGTATCTGTTTTGGCAGCATGGCTTCTTCAGCGAAAAGACGTGCGGTTGGAAAGGAAGACCACCCTGACGATAGTGAGGATAACAGCTCGGATGAGGGACTAGAAGACGGAGGTGATTCTGGAGATGACAGCGGATCAGAAGAGGATATCAATGAAGTACGATATATTTATAAAAAACGGGCTTAATCCTTGGCCTAGAAGGCTAGCTAACATTTACTAGCTAGCTGCATTGCACGTTTACTCGCTAGCTACCAGTTTGTTAGCATATAACGCTGAGGTTCGTTACATTTGTTATCCACATGTAACTAGTTTAAGTATCTACTGTACGGGGGACGAGTTGAAAATAACCCGGCTATGTAACTCAAAGCACAGGAAGATAGGTCACGCTATGTTGTTCACTGAAATGAACAAACATTTCTTAAAGCCTAGAGTAGTTTTAAACCAATCGAAGTCAATGTCGTACGGGTAAACACTCGCATGTATATGTTACTCATACATACAGTTTTACTAATACATACTATTTTCGACCGCCACTACGGGATTGTTTTGATTCTTGTTATCGGATACTCACTTGTTGACAAGAGTAGATACCAACATTTCTATATGCTCAAATTAAAAGTAAACATTAGAAACTCAAACAGGCTCCGTTCTCTATGGACTCTACTTACCTTGCAGGGTTTAAATGTGTTCATAGCTAGGAACAAAAATAGTTCATGTCTGTATTCTGCCCTTACAGTATGTGTATATACTTAGTCTTAACAAGCACACAGACCAACCTTGTTCAGGACATTAAAACCATGTTTTTTTTCTTTACTGTACAGGAGGTAATTGTAGACTTTGAGGCGCATACCATTACTCACAATGACCATAATGGGATCAAGAAGCTCCTGCAACAGTTGTTTCTGAAGGCCCATGTAAATACATCACAGTTGACCGATCTCCTCATTGAACAAAACTATATTGGAAGCGTCATCAGGGTAAGAAACTGTTTTTTGTGCCATGCAACATTCAGGTCTGACCATTACTAAAAATGCATGCGCAATAAACACTGTCAATTCTTCATACATGACCCTTTGAAAGTATGAATACACTCAGCCAGTACCTTCCAAAACTTTCATCCAGTGCAGAAAATGAATCATATTACACAACTGATGTCTGTTTTGTCTTAACCAGCAAGCAGAGGTTCCCGAAGACAGTGATGACGAGGGAGATCCAGCTGATGAGGTGTTCGGTTTTATCAGCATGCTCAATCTCACCGAGAGAAAGGTAAAGACACTTCAGAGAAAGACTGACGTGTGAAAACACTAAACTTCACTTCCACTCAACCTGAGGTGTTATTATAGAGGGTTTGTTTGGGTTCTGGTGAAGGTCTGATGCCGGACGTCTCAACCAATACATTTAAAAACATTGCACTGATCCTGAGTATGTAAAGACCCTCACATCCACAGTAATACTGTCTCCTAGAAAAATGTGAGACAAAGACTATTATACAGTCAGACTCTGCCTGTCCTCTAAAATTACTTTCTCAACTTTAAATTTAATCAACGTATGAGATGTGTGGAGACTAAATCTGTCTGAATTAGTCCTCAGTGCAGTAGCCTACTTCTGATTCACTTCACTAACCTGGGTTTCAAACAGTCATGGCTCTCAGTTGAGTATATTGTGCTATGTGATGAAATGTGTTCTGACAGGGTGTCCAGTGTGTGAAGGAGGTGAAGGATCTGATCTTGGGTCAGTGTGAGAAGAGCTGTCCCCACAGTGTGACAGACGAGCTGGAGAAGGTCCTCGACGACACCAGTAAGCCGGTAGGACTGCTGTTGAGCGAGCGCTTCATCAATGTGCCCCCGCAGATCGCCCTGCCGCTCCATAAACAGTTACAGTGAGTTGAACATGTTATCTTTCCTAATGAACACAACACCCACGGATCACCACTGTGGCTGACCTGAGGTCTGGCTGCTTTCAGTCATTGTCTTATTCAGACACCAAAACATTTTGATAATGTCTTCCAAATGGTAAATACGAGTGGGGTTCTAGGTTAGCATTAATAAAAACATTTATTAACCAATTTAATAATGCAGTGTTAATTAAGGAACAGAACATTATCTCAGCTTCTTACCAATCAGAGAACCCAACCATCACTTAGGATATCATAGTCTGTGTTTTCACTGTCAGGGGCCTGCAATGCATTATATGTCTGATCCCAGAGTAATCCTTCTCATCATGTTGATTATTGACTGTTTTGCTGCTTGACATTATGTCAGTGCTTTTGTCAGATAAGTCACCTCAGACCAGTTGGACTTTGGTGATTAGAAATGCAGATATTTGGTGGGGCGGTGTTTTTAAAGGCCCAATGCAGTTGAAAACATGACATTAGGGTGTCACAAAGTAGATCACTGGTTAAGTGGGCGGGCTCTAGGTCAATCTATTGACCAATCAAGGCTGTGTATGCCAATATCTCCCAGGATGTTTCGAAGTTACAGCGAATGCTAACAGCTGTAAAAGCACAATGCCATTGGTGATTGGATGTTACTATGTTCCAGGGAGGAAATGGCCGAGGCCCAGAGGACCAATAAGCCCAGTGGTCGGTGTCACTACTGTCTGATGATCAGTAAGACCTATAAGGAGCCGTCCAACACAGTCCCCGCCCGGGGGGCGGCGCCAAAAGACCAGCTTATGTTTGTCAACGCAGAAGAGGAGTTCTTCTATGAGGTTTGACATGGAACGTAGAAACCATTTAAAAGGGATTTGGGGTTTCTTACCCTGCATTTGTGGCAACAGACTTGATTGAGCTTCACGGTCAGTTTTAGGTATTTCAGTGTGATTTGGACATAAATATATATATATCTGCTTCTGAATTTAATTTGTGCCACAAATGCTAGAAAAGTAAATTTGAGACCCTGCGAAGGGAAACTAAATCGGAATGTGTTGTACGACCTTGTCAAATTGCTTACTGGTTAATTAATTTGTAATTTGGGTAAACTACCCTATCAAACAATGTTAATTTAAAACCGCTTATTAGCATGTGTTTATAGAATACTGTTTGATCTGGTTAATGATTTATTCTCTGTTCATGCATGTTTTGTTCATGACTACCCTGTCTGCTCAATAGTATTTAAGTCATTTCTCATTTTGTATTTGTGGCATGTATTTTCTAATGTCCTCATCCTTCTCTGCTGTATTTGTGCACCATGTAAATAATTAACTGTACACTTTGCTGCAACAATCGTCTGTTTTTATTGATTGATTTCCCTCTTTAATCGCCCCACTACAGCAAGCCACCATAAAGTTCCACTACTCTGTCCAGGAGGAGACGGACACCGTTCTGAGCGGACGGTGGTCCTTCGAAGACGTTCCCATGAAGCCACAGCGCACCGTGATGGTGATACCGGCAGACAGAATCTCCGCCGTCATGGATAAGCTCAAAGAGTACCTGACCGTGTGACCATGAAACCACAGATGATGAATAAACTATGAAACTCAGGACTGATGTCTTTAACACCTGGATTCATGTGCAATTTAATGTTCAATACGTGTATACCTTTTTTCTGAACATTTGAATATCACTGCATTAAGTAGATGACAGGGTTGTCAATAACGGTTTATAAAGCACTTTTCAGAAAGGTGTCATTGGTTAAATAAATCTTTTTGGGCTTTGTAAAGCGTTGGACTCCCATATTCAGATAAACATGAACACATTCACGTCTAGGTACAAGTTCTACACAAAGGAATAAGAAACCATTCATTCATTGAAAAAAAAAAAAATAACACAGTTACTGAGGCAACATCATTGGTGAGGTGCATGGATGAATGTGAGACTAGTGTTGAATAGTGCGCTTAACAAGATCAAAAACAAAAAGGTGCTGAGGGTGACAAAAAAAATTTAGTCATGAGTGGAAACCAGGAACTTTCATACCCTGGTCCGTCCAGCACAGATATGGCATGACAAACGACCCATTCACCTTGACTGTCTCACAAAACCAGAATCACATTATATAATTGTATTATCTCCATTAATGTTTATGTAAATCACATCTCATTTGGCATTAAACGATCCCTTTGCCCCTACATGTGAATCTAGGCCGGTGACCGATAGGCTCATTTGTTTAACTCTAAGTGCGTATATAGAGCGTTCCACTATTAGGCCTATGCCAAAAAAAATGAAGTCACAAGCACAGCATAAAGCAAACCTAATATGCAATACTAGATGCAACTGACCAAGCGATGTAACTCGCCAAAAGATTCATAAGTTCATGATAAAACATTATTTTCCAATGCTGTTACAAGGCATTGTGGCAAAAGTGGTGTAAAACTGATAAGCTGTATGTGAAATAAACACTTGTCCCCTTGAACAACTTCATGTTTCAATTATAAAAAATGTCTCTGTGAAGACAAGGGATTGCCTTTGAAAAAAACTAGTCATGGGCAGGGGTATAGAATTTGGGGGGGGGGGGGGCTGTCATGACCCCCACAATATTAAAGACAGGTCAATGTTACCCCACCTGGAAAATAGTGAAAATCCTGGGATCTATTGACCCTGAACCCCCCAATATATGATATTATACAGGATTACCATTTATGTATTTTCCATAGATTAAACACTACACAAATGCGAACAGGCTGTGTTAGGTACATAGTGTGGTGGATCTGTGAGCAACAACTTCTCTTTTAGCTAAACTGTTCTGAAGGTCCTTTGCAGAGACCTGTGGGTTTTGCTCTGTAGATCTGACCAGTTTTCATACAAATCATATTAATGGTTTCTCCTTCCTTTGACTTGCACTGTTCATTTTAATAGCATTGTTCTAGAAAGTTGAAATTGGTAACTGGAAGTGTTTAATTTTCTATAGCCTGTTGCAGAAAGGTAGCAAGTTTCGATTTGCATCATGTAGAGGTCAGGTCAACCAGTATACAGAAAATTAAATTTTTTCCAGGGGTGCCTGGAACAAGCCCCTTTTTAATTCTGGAGTAATGACATGGTTATGGACTTAAAACATTGTTGAGAGGAATATAAGTGTTACATGTCTTGCAATTTATTATCTTAGATCTAATTTAACCCTTATCCTAAAAGTTGATTCAATAGCATAAATTACAGGTCCAAAAGAACAGTAGAACAGGTCCAAAAGAACACAACAGACATTACTGAAAATCTATTAATGTAGTCCAAAAGCATGAAGTTACTGGCATAACATAAAAATACAAAATTGAAATGATATGCCAGTTAGAAAATTAAACATTTAATCACCCGATCAAATATTCAAAACATTACATTCCAACACGGACAAAACTAAACTTTTTCTTTATGTGCTGTGTATTGAGCTTTGCCCGGATTCTGTATGCTTTGGTTTCATCCTATCATGTTGTATGGTCAGGTGAACACTTCCAAATACTGCCCAGTTTACTCTTGCTAAACAAGATGATGTTTCTTGTCTCTTTGTCTCGTCAAACTATATTGTGTTTTCTGGATATTGTCATTTTTGTTGTGTGGCAACCCAGCATTAGATGATGGTTTAAAGACAGCTAATAGGTATCCTCATCAACAAAAATAGTTAACATATTTTTCAAAACACTTGGGATACATTGAAAAAAAAAAAAAATTGCCCAATTAACAAACACGCCACAGAGCTACAAGTGTGTGAGTATCGGTATAGCATCTCGACATTTGATCATATTCATCATCATCATCATCATCATCTTCTTCCGCTTCATCCGGGGCCGGGTCGCGGGGGCAGCAGTCTAAGCAGGGATGCCCAGACTTCCCTCTCCCCAGACACTTCCTCCAGCTCTTCCGGGGGGACACCGAGGCGTTCCCAGGCCAGCCCGGAGACATAGTCCCTCCAGCGTGTCCTAGGTCTTCCCCGGGGTCTCCTCCCGGTGGGACGGGACCGGAACACCTTCCCTGGAATAGAGGGTATAGAGCTGGTCCAGTGTTCCACGGCCCGGACGAAAACCACACTGTTCCTCCTGAATCCGAGGTTCTACTATATTATACAATATTAAAGACAGGTCAATGTTACCCCACCTGGAAAATAGTGAAAATCCTGGGATCTATTGACCCTGAACCCCCCAATATATGATACAAACCTATGCGGTTGGTGATGGTTCGTTTGTGCATGAATGGCTCTTCTTGGGGACTGAATCTCATTGTCAAAACTGCCATTCGTTTGGCTGCTTAAGCGTAAACAATTTCTTTTGCAGATAAGTTGTAAATGTTTACACTAAAGGTAGCTTATCCGCACTGCAGAATAAATTATCCGTTGGGAGAGAGTGTATTTGTGTTCCGCTGCATTCTTGCAGGCGATCCAAGTATATAAAGAAGTGACAAGGCATTTAAATAGACTGCATAGGAAATGAAACTATGCATTGTTAAAAATGATGAATTTTTACTTTCCCCACAACAACAAACACGAGGGATTGCTCATAATAGTGGTGTCAAGATGGCTGACCGGTGGCATCAAAGCTAGGGTAGACCAGGGCTGAATCTCAAATCATATACTTGCATACTATAAAGTATGTCAGATTAGTATGTGAGAAGATTAGTATGTCCACAATTATATACCAAAAGTACTTTACCATCATCCACTTGAGATTCAGCTCTGGTACAGTTGTAACATGGGTAGTTTGTAAAACCTTGAATTCCTCCAATCAGAAACAAGCTAGAGTGATAACACTCACTCTGCACATGCTCAGTTAGATGTTCTTCTTGCTTACAAAAAAGGAGACATATTTGAAACTCCCAGAGAGAGTTTCAAATATTTTTTTAAGGTAAAATTTTAACTTTTCTATCAAATGTATTTTTTTGATACTCTCTAGGAATGTCAAATGTCTCAGAATCCACAGAAATATTATTAGAATCACTATTTTATGCTAAAAATAGAAATCACTAAAATGTGTTTAGCCATCAGGTTAGTTTACCTGAAGGAAAAGCTGGTGATACTAGAACTGTTGTAACGCCTTGTTACTTAATTTAGATTTTACAAACCAAAAGGCCTACATAAACTAGGTCACATGCTAAGTTAATGATAATCAGTTGCATGCTAGTAATCTATGGAAACAAATGTTTGCTTACAGCATGCCAAATATCAGAAAGAGAAAGGCTGATATGGGAAGTCCCACTTCCTTTGGTGGAGGGCTTCAGATGAAATAAAACAGGGCAAATCAGTACATTGTGCAGGCATTGTGTATCTGAAGAGCCAGGTAAAGGGAGGTCTGGCTCCAGTGCTGGTCCTGTAAAGCCTGGGCCCATAAGGACTGCACAGATGGAGGTGACCTCTACACATGCCACATCTCTGAGTCAGAATAATTCCATCAATGTTGACTACAAAGCCCCCCCCCCCCCCCTCCCTCTCTCTCTATCTGGGGATGTTGTCCTCAAACTCAACCATTTTGATTTCATCTGAAAACTTTCTCTACACATTAACACATTTTCTTTCACTGTAAATTCTTGGCTATATTGTCATGTAGTGTGAAAAAGGTTATCATTATTTTAAAAAAATGAAATGAATACTCAGAATAATGTGAATGGTAAATCATCTTTCTCATTTTTTATATTTGATTGATTAATTATGTATATTTTAGACATGTTTACAATCCTCCCTGGCACGTGTTTCAACCTTCCCTGTACACTGGAATGGCTGCAAAAGGGGAGTGACTGTATTTAAATACATTTTGCAACCTGTGTATATTTCATGAAACCCCTTAAGCCCTTGAATGTTATGGCGATTGAGTAGGGGAGACCAGGGACAGTTGCAATACTGCGATATTGCCAATAAATCTTTTTTTTTTTTTTTTTTTACAATGGAGTAGCCAATTTGCTATATTGTAGCGACCTTGGTAAAGCCACATTGCCCCGCCAGACGATACAATATTATAAACTGTATCAACTACTGAAACAATGTATTTAAAGCATGGGAAGCAACCAAACTGGAGGGCCTTTGAATAACCGTTTCTCGTGTTGTTAATGTAGTTGACATTTAGCGGTCATCATAAAGCCTACGTATAATGTGATTTCCCAGAAAAGGATTCATTGTGAAACTGAAAGTTGGTGGCCATAGTTTCCGGGAAATCATTTCCCTAACGACTCTTGGGTTTTGAATTACTCTTTTAACGGTTTCGGTTTCCGATTTGAACTGAAAAGAGCCGTTCGTTGCGAACATCTCATCACTAAAGGATGAGATTTAAAGGAATGCGTTTAGGGAGGGATAAGAACACTGAGACCGGATTCATGAAGAAATATTTTTTGTGAACTGTGGTTTCAAGGTAAGTGAATTAAGGGACGGATTTGAGTTTTTGCGACAGATAGGCCTACGTAGATGAATTGGTGCGCCTGAGAAAAACACATTTCAGTTCAAAACATGTCTATAACCGTAGCCTATCCTAAGACTGAACCTGTAGCTACATTAAAACCGAGGTAAAGTTGTTTTGATATTCGACATTGGATATTCAAAACCCGACAGCAGGTCCTGTTTTCCTACAATAAGGTATACCCTTAATATGGGGGGTCCTGAATATTAAGTTACGTTCCTAAATAATTAGTTATGTCCACTAATGTTCGCCGTTGGTCAGTTTTGGGACATCCTGGCTTGACACACGGTTCGACGTGTGTGAGTATCGGTATAGCATCTCGACATTTGATCATATTCATCATCATCATCATCATCATCTTCTTCCGCTTCATCCGGGGCCGGGTCGCGGGGGCAGCAGTCTAAGCAGGGATGCCCAGACTTCCCTCTCCCCAGACACTTCCTCCAGCTCTTCCGGGGGGACACCGAGGCGTTCCCAGGCCAGCCCGGAGACATAGTCCCTCCAGCGTGTCCTAGGTCTTCCCCGGGGTCTCCTCCCGGTGGGACGGGACCGGAACACCTTCCCTGGAATAGAGGGTATAGAGCTGGTCCAGTGTTCCACGGCCCGGACGAAAACCACACTGTTCCTCCTGAATCCGAGGTTCTACTATATTATACAATATTAAAGACAGGTCAATGTTACCCCACCTGGAAAATAGTGAAAATCCTGGGATCTATTGACCCTGAACCCCCCAATATATGATACAAACCTATGCGGTTGGTGATGGTTCGTTTGTGCATGAATGGCTCTTCTTGGGGACTGAATCTCATTGTCAAAACTGCCATTCGTTTGGCTGCTTAAGCGTAAACAATTTCTTTTGCAGATAAGTTGTAAATGTTTACACTAAAGGTAGCTTATCCGCACTGCAGAATAAATTATCCGTTGGGAGAGAGTGTATTTGTGTTCCGCTGCATTCTTGCAGGCGATCCAAGTATATAAAGAAGTGACAAGGCATTTAAATAGACTGCATAGGAAATGAAACTATGCATTGTTAAAAATGATGAATTTTTACTTTCCCCACAACAACAAACACGAGGGATTGCTCATAATAGTGGTGTCAAGATGGCTGACCGGTGGCATCAAAGCTAGGGTAGACCAGGGCTGAATCTCAAATCATATACTTGCATACTATAAAGTATGTCAGATTAGTATGTGAGAAGATTAGTATGTCCACAATTATATACCAAAAGTACTTTACCATCATCCACTTGAGATTCAGCTCTGGTACAGTTGTAACATGGGTAGTTTGTAAAACCTTGAATTCCTCCAATCAGAAACAAGCTAGAGTGATAACACTCACTCTGCACATGCTCAGTTAGATGTTCTTCTTGCTTACAAAAAAGGAGACATATTTGAAACTCCCAGAGAGAGTTTCAAATATTTTTTTAAGGTAAAATTTTAACTTTTCTATCAAATGTATTTTTTTGATACTCTCTAGGAATGTCAAATGTCTCAGAATCCACAGAAATATTATTAGAATCACTATTTTATGCTAAAAATAGAAATCACTAAAATGTGTTTAGCCATCAGGTTAGTTTACCTGAAGGAAAAGCTGGTGATACTAGAACTGTTGTAACGCCTTGTTACTTAATTTAGATTTTACAAACCAAAAGGCCTACATAAACTAGGTCACATGCTAAGTTAATGATAATCAGTTGCATGCTAGTAATCTATGGAAACAAATGTTTGCTTACAGCATGCCAAATATCAGAAAGAGAAAGGCTGATATGGGAAGTCCCACTTCCTTTGGTGGAGGGCTTCAGATGAAATAAAACAGGGCAAATCAGTACATTGTGCAGGCATTGTGTATCTGAAGAGCCAGGTAAAGGGAGGTCTGGCTCCAGTGCTGGTCCTGTAAAGCCTGGGCCCATAAGGACTGCACAGATGGAGGTGACCTCTACACATGCCACATCTCTGAGTCAGAATAATTCCATCAATGTTGACTACAAAGCCCCCCCCCCCCCCTCCCTCTCTCTCTATCTGGGGATGTTGTCCTCAAACTCAACCATTTTGATTTCATCTGAAAACTTTCTCTACACATTAACACATTTTCTTTCACTGTAAATTCTTGGCTATATTGTCATGTAGTGTGAAAAAGGTTATCATTATTTTAAAAAAATGAAATGAATACTCAGAATAATGTGAATGGTAAATCATCTTTCTCATTTTTTATATTTGATTGATTAATTATGTATATTTTAGACATGTTTACAATCCTCCCTGGCACGTGTTTCAACCTTCCCTGTACACTGGAATGGCTGCAAAAGGGGAGTGACTGTATTTAAATACATTTTGCAACCTGTGTATATTTCATGAAACCCCTTAAGCCCTTGAATGTTATGGCGATTGAGTAGGGGAGACCAGGGACAGTTGCAATACTGCGATATTGCCAATAAATCTTTTTTTTTTTTTTTTTTACAATGGAGTAGCCAATTTGCTATATTGTAGCGACCTTGGTAAAGCCACATTGCCCCGCCAGACGATACAATATTATAAACTGTATCAACTACTGAAACAATGTATTTAAAGCATGGGAAGCAACCAAACTGGAGGGCCTTTGAATAACCGTTTCTCGTGTTGTTAATGTAGTTGACATTTAGCGGTCATCATAAAGCCTACGTATAATGTGATTTCCCAGAAAAGGATTCATTGTGAAACTGAAAGTTGGTGGCCATAGTTTCCGGGAAATCATTTCCCTAACGACTCTTGGGTTTTGAATTACTCTTTTAACGGTTTCGGTTTCCGATTTGAACTGAAAAGAGCCGTTCGTTGCGAACATCTCATCACTAAAGGATGAGATTTAAAGGAATGCGTTTAGGGAGGGATAAGAACACTGAGACCGGATTCATGAAGAAATATTTTTTGTGAACTGTGGTTTCAAGGTAAGTGAATTAAGGGACGGATTTGAGTTTTTGCGACAGATAGGCCTACGTAGATGAATTGGTGCGCCTGAGAAAAACACATTTCAGTTCAAAACATGTCTATAACCGTAGCCTATCCTAAGACTGAACCTGTAGCTACATTAAAACCGAGGTAAAGTTGTTTTGATATTCGACATTGGATATTCAAAACCCGACAGCAGGTCCTGTTTTCCTACAATAAGGTATACCCTTAATATGGGGGGTCCTGAATATTAAGTTACGTTCCTAAATAATTAGTTATGTCCACTAATGTTCGCCGTTGGTCAGTTTTGGGACATCCTGGCTTGACACACGGTTCGACGCTAGGTGTCATATATGGGCATGATGTCATTGCGTTGAGTGTGCTAATGGACAAAGAAGAGTTAACTGGCGTTACAACTATGTGATTTCATTCAATATTTTTTGTCAAGATATAACATTGATATAGAAAACAAACGTGATTTGCTTTGACTACATGTTGAAAAGGCGCTCAAGTCTGATTATGCTTGTACCAATTATGTAAAATTGAATAGTATTTTCCAAAACCATTTAATTGTATTTTGTTTCAGAATTAAGATTGTTTTATAACACAACTGAAATATATTAATTTGAAGACTGGAGTGCCTCTAAAAATAGTTTTAAATGTTTTAGTTACATTCAAGAATGAGACACTGGTGGTTTAGAAAGCTGCTGAGTGCAGTTATAATACAGACACATGCATACATACACATGCACAGTCATACTCACTATGGCTGCCATGGTCAGTTTTTCTTTGAGGAGCCATTGCTTGGTTATATGTGATACAGTAGAGTGCCTTCATTATGAGGCTGATGGTTGAGAATTCTGCTTATTGCAGTTACAATATTGTTTATCTGAGCTCTACATGTTACAAAGTGAAGCAGGTCACCCTTTTGCACTAGTTTATACAGGATTACCATTTATGTATTTTCCATAGATTAAACACATTACACAAATGCGAACAGGCTGTGTAAGGTACATTGTGTGGTGGATCTGTGAGCAACAACTTCTCTTTTAGCTAAACTGTTCTGAAGGTCCTTTGCAGAGACCTGTGGGTTTTGCTCTGTAGATCTGACCAGTTTTCATACAAATCATATTAATGGTTTCTCCTTCCTTTGACTTGCACTGTTCATTTTAATAGCATTGTTCTAGAAAGTTGAAATTGGTAACTGGAAGTGTTTAATTTTCTATAGCCTGTTGCAGAAAGGTAGCAAGTTTCGATTTGCATCATGTAGAGGTCAGGTCAACCAGTATACAGAAAATTAAATTTTTTCCAGGGGTGCCTGGAACAAGCCCCTTTTTAATTCTGGAGTAATGACATGGTTATGGACTTAAAACATTGTTGAGAGGAATATAAGTGTTACATGTCTTGCAATTTATTATCTTAGATCTAATTTAACCCTTATCCTAAAAGTTGATTCAATAGCATAAATTACAGGTCCAAAAGAACAGTAGAACAGGTCCAAAAGAACACAACAGACATTACTGAAAATCTATTAATGTAGTCCAAAAGCATGAAGTTACTGGCATAACATAAAAATACAAAATTGAAATGATATGCCAGTTAGAAAATTAAACATTTAATCACCCGATCAAATATTCAAAACATTACATTCCAACACGGACAAAACTAAACTTTTTCTTTATGTGCTGTGTATTGAGCTTTGCCCGGATTCTGTATGCTTTGGTTTCATCCTATCATGTTGTATGGTCAGGTGAACACTTCCAAATACTGCCCAGTTTACTCTTGCTAAACAAGATGATGTTTCTTGTCTCTTTGTCTCGTCAAACTATATTGTGTTTTCTGGATATTGTCATTTTTGTTGTGTGGCAACCCAGCATTAGATGATGGTTTAAAGACAGCTAATAGGTATCCTCATCAACAAAAATAGTTAACATATTTTTCAAAACACTTGGGATACATTGAAAAAAAAAAAAAATTGCCCAATTAACAAACACGCCACAGAGCTACAAGTGTGTGAGTATCGGTATAGCATCTCGACATTTGATCATATTCATCATCATCATCATCATCATCTTCTTCCGCTTCATCCGGGGCCGGGTCGCGGGGGCAGCAGTCTAAGCAGGGATGCCCAGACTTCCCTCTCCCCAGACACTTCCTCCAGCTCTTCCGGGGGGACACCGAGGCGTTCCCAGGCCAGCCCGGAGACATAGTCCCTCCAGCGTGTCCTAGGTCTTCCCCGGGGTCTCCTCCCGGTGGGACGGGACCGGAACACCTTCCCTGGAATAGAGGGTATAGAGCTGGTCCAGTGTTCCACGGCCCGGACGAAAACCACACTGTTCCTCCTGAATCCGAGGTTCTACTATATTATACAATATTAAAGACAGGTCAATGTTACCCCACCTGGAAAATAGTGAAAATCCTGGGATCTATTGACCCTGAACCCCCCAATATATGATACAAACCTATGCGGTTGGTGATGGTTCGTTTGTGCATGAATGGCTCTTCTTGGGGACTGAATCTCATTGTCAAAACTGCCATTCGTTTGGCTGCTTAAGCGTAAACAATTTCTTTTGCAGATAAGTTGTAAATGTTTACACTAAAGGTAGCTTATCCGCACTGCAGAATAAATTATCCGTTGGGAGAGAGTGTATTTGTGTTCCGCTGCATTCTTGCAGGCGATCCAAGTATATAAAGAAGTGACAAGGCATTTAAATAGACTGCATAGGAAATGAAACTATGCATTGTTAAAAATGATGAATTTTTACTTTCCCCACAACAACAAACACGAGGGATTGCTCATAATAGTGGTGTCAAGATGGCTGACCGGTGGCATCAAAGCTAGGGTAGACCAGGGCTGAATCTCAAATCATATACTTGCATACTATAAAGTATGTCAGATTAGTATGTGAGAAGATTAGTATGTCCACAATTATATACCAAAAGTACTTTACCATCATCCACTTGAGATTCAGCTCTGGTACAGTTGTAACATGGGTAGTTTGTAAAACCTTGAATTCCTCCAATCAGAAACAAGCTAGAGTGATAACACTCACTCTGCACATGCTCAGTTAGATGTTCTTCTTGCTTACAAAAAAGGAGACATATTTGAAACTCCCAGAGAGAGTTTCAAATATTTTTTTAAGGTAAAATTTTAACTTTTCTATCAAATGTATTTTTTTGATACTCTCTAGGAATGTCAAATGTCTCAGAATCCACAGAAATATTATTAGAATCACTATTTTATGCTAAAAATAGAAATCACTAAAATGTGTTTAGCCATCAGGTTAGTTTACCTGAAGGAAAAGCTGGTGATACTAGAACTGTTGTAACGCCTTGTTACTTAATTTAGATTTTACAAACCAAAAGGCCTACATAAACTAGGTCACATGCTAAGTTAATGATAATCAGTTGCATGCTAGTAATCTATGGAAACAAATGTTTGCTTACAGCATGCCAAATATCAGAAAGAGAAAGGCTGATATGGGAAGTCCCACTTCCTTTGGTGGAGGGCTTCAGATGAAATAAAACAGGGCAAATCAGTACATTGTGCAGGCATTGTGTATCTGAAGAGCCAGGTAAAGGGAGGTCTGGCTCCAGTGCTGGTCCTGTAAAGCCTGGGCCCATAAGGACTGCACAGATGGAGGTGACCTCTACACATGCCACATCTCTGAGTCAGAATAATTCCATCAATGTTGACTACAAAGCCCCCCCCCCCCCCTCCCTCTCTCTCTATCTGGGGATGTTGTCCTCAAACTCAACCATTTTGATTTCATCTGAAAACTTTCTCTACACATTAACACATTTTCTTTCACTGTAAATTCTTGGCTATATTGTCATGTAGTGTGAAAAAGGTTATCATTATTTTAAAAAAATGAAATGAATACTCAGAATAATGTGAATGGTAAATCATCTTTCTCATTTTTTATATTTGATTGATTAATTATGTATATTTTAGACATGTTTACAATCCTCCCTGGCACGTGTTTCAACCTTCCCTGTACACTGGAATGGCTGCAAAAGGGGAGTGACTGTATTTAAATACATTTTGCAACCTGTGTATATTTCATGAAACCCCTTAAGCCCTTGAATGTTATGGCGATTGAGTAGGGGAGACCAGGGACAGTTGCAATACTGCGATATTGCCAATAAATCTTTTTTTTTTTTTTTTTTTTACAATGGAGTAGCCAATTTGCTATATTGTAGCGACCTTGGTAAAGCCACATTGCCCCGCCAGACGATACAATATTATAAACTGTATCAACTACTGAAACAATGTATTTAAAGCATGGGAAGCAACCAAACTGGAGGGCCTTTGAATAACCGTTTCTCGTGTTGTTAATGTAGTTGACATTTAGCGGTCATCATAAAGCCTACGTATAATGTGATTTCCCAGAAAAGGATTCATTGTGAAACTGAAAGTTGGTGGCCATAGTTTCCGGGAAATCATTTCCCTAACGACTCTTGGGTTTTGAATTACTCTTTTAACGGTTTCGGTTTCCGATTTGAACTGAAAAGAGCCGTTCGTTGCGAACATCTCATCACTAAAGGATGAGATTTAAAGGAATGCGTTTAGGGAGGGATAAGAACACTGAGACCGGATTCATGAAGAAATATTTTTTGTGAACTGTGGTTTCAAGGTAAGTGAATTAAGGGACGGATTTGAGTTTTTGCGACAGATAGGCCTACGTAGATGAATTGGTGCGCCTGAGAAAAACACATTTCAGTTCAAAACATGTCTATAACCGTAGCCTATCCTAAGACTGAACCTGTAGCTACATTAAAACCGAGGTAAAGTTGTTTTGATATTCGACATTGGATATTCAAAACCCGACAGCAGGTCCTGTTTTCCTACAATAAGGTATACCCTTAATATGGGGGGTCCTGAATATTAAGTTACGTTCCTAAATAATTAGTTATGTCCACTAATGTTCGCCGTTGGTCAGTTTTGGGACATCCTGGCTTGACACACGGTTCGACGCTAGGTGTCATATATGGGCATGATGTCATTGCGTTGAGTGTGCTAATGGACAAAGAAGAGTTAACTGGCGTTACAACTATGTGATTTCATTCAATATTTTTTGTCAAGATATAACATTGATATAGAAAACAAACGTGATTTGCTTTGACTACATGTTGAAAAGGCGCTCAAGTCTGATTATGCTTGTACCAATTATGTAAAATTGAATAGTATTTTCCAAAACCATTTAATTGTATTTTGTTTCAGAATTAAGATTGTTTTATAACACAACTGAAATATATTAATTTGAAGACTGGAGTGCCTCTAAAAATAGTTTTAAATGTTTTAGTTACATTCAAGAATGAGACACTGGTGGTTTAGAAAGCTGCTGAGTGCAGTTATAATACAGACACATGCATACATACACATGCACAGTCATACTCACTATGGCTGCCATGGTCAGTTTTTCTTTGAGGAGCCATTGCTTGGTTATATGTGATACAGTAGAGTGCCTTCATTATGAGGCTGATGGTTGAGAATTCTGCTTATTGCAGTTACAATATTGTTTATCTGAGCTCTACATGTTACAAAGTGAAGCAGGTCACCCTTTTGCACTAGTTTATACAGGATTACCATTTATGTATTTTCCATAGATTAAACACATTACACAAATGCGAACAGGCTGTGTAAGGTACATTGTGTGGTGGATCTGTGAGCAACAACTTCTCTTTAGCTAAACTGTTCTGAAGGTCCTTTGCAGAGACCTGTGGGTTTTGCTCTGTAGATCTGACCAGTTTTCATACAAATCATATTAATGGTTTCTCCTTCCTTTGACTTGCACTGTTCATTTTAATAGCATTGTTCTAGAAAGTTGAAATTGGTAACTGGAAGTGTTTAATTTTCTATAGCCTGTTGCAGAAAGGTAGCAAGTTTCGATTTGCATCATGTAGAGGTCAGGTCAACCAGTATACAGAAAATTAAATTTTTTCCAGGGGTGCCTGGAACAAGCCCCTTTTTAATTCTGGAGTAATGACATGGTTATGGACTTAAAACATTGTTGAGAGGAATATAAGTGTTACATGTCTTGCAATTTATTATCTTAGATCTAATTTAACCCTTATCCTAAAAGTTGATTCAATAGCATAAATTACAGGTCCAAAAGAACAGTAGAACAGGTCCAAAAGAACACAACAGACATTACTGAAAATCTATTAATGTAGTCCAAAAGCATGAAGTTACTGGCATAACATAAAAATACAAAATTGAAATGATATGCCAGTTAGAAAATTAAACATTTAATCACCCGATCAAATATTCAAAACATTACATTCCAACACGGACAAAACTAAACTTTTTCTTTATGTGCTGTGTATTGAGCTTTGCCCGGATTCTGTATGCTTTGGTTTCATCCTATCATGTTGTATGGTCAGGTGAACACTTCCAAATACTGCCCAGTTTACTCTTGCTAAACAAGATGATGTTTCTTGTCTCTTTGTCTCGTCAAACTATATTGTGTTTTCTGGATATTGTCATTTTTGTTGTGTGGCAACCCAGCATTAGATGATGGTTTAAAGACAGCTAATAGGTATCCTCATCAACAAAAATAGTTAACATATTTTTCAAAACACTTGGGATACATTGAAAAAAAAAAAAATTGCCCAATTAACAAACACGCCACAGAGCTACAAGTGTGTGAGTATCGGTATAGCATCTCGACATTTGATCATATTGACACGCATTAACATTACACCAAGTTTGAGTATTTTGCTAGACACAATTAAGCATTGTGTTAAACTGACTAACGTTTCTTATCAAGTTTACCTCCTCCAAAAATAGCATCTATGAACTGTATGGCTTTTGCCAGTTGCCGTTTTAACAGCTTATTAGCCAGTAATGGGCTTACTAGTATCTACTAACTTCTAATTGAAATAGTCATAAGAATCGAGCAATTGCTAGCGAGACTGATGATTAACTTTAAACTGCCAAAGATATTTCATTTCATGGCACAACACTGTTCGTTTTAATTTCCTTCGTGAATGACATTGATACAATGAATATCAATATAGGTGAAGATAACTGACGTTTTCGTCAAGTGAAAAGACGAGAGAATGGTGTTCCAGTGATATTTTCATCCGTGCATTTGTGCCCTGTCACTTTGCCAAGACAAAATGTCTTGAAAATTTGGGCATTTGCTTTACAAAATGGGGATATTGTGTGAATGCTGGAGTGCATGTGATTTTAATACAAATTATTGTTTTGTTATATTGTAAACTTAAATACTTAATAATAATAATAATAAATTTATTGTTATTTAGTGAACATCAGATATTCATTTCCTTTATGCTGTTATTTTTATAAATGAATATTATAATAATTATGATTTATGACATGTTTGATAGATTTAAATTAATTGCAGGTACTTCCCATTTCCACTGAATTTCAGGTTACAAAGGGCTCCATTCTGAAGGTCTGCTTTTTGCCCCACAGCTAGTTGGTGCCACAAGTTTCAAGGAGTGCTTGATGCAGACAAAAAGAGTAGAATGGCTCAGACTAAAGCACATCAAAAGCTTTTTTGGGAAATCCAAAAACAGCTAATGCAGCTCAATGAAGAGCAGCTATGCATCCTGGCAGATGTCCTGAGTTTGGAAATGCCTGAAAAAGCCCCAACTCTTACAGGATCCAACGAAGCAGAACTGTTTGACTACATTCTGAGATCAATGAAGAGTCAACAGCTGAATCAACCAGAGTTTGAATGTGTCAGTCAGCTGCTTTTTCTGCAAGATGCCATCACCAACCTGCTGGAGGAAAGTGACAGCAACACAATGACCAGGGAGACGAATCCGTCTCGACAGGAGTCAACAGACAAGATGCTGGAGGAAAGTGACAGCAACACAATGACCAGGGAGAAGAATCCGTCTCGACAGGAGTCAACAGACAAGATGCTGGAGGAAAGTGACAGCAACACAATGACCAGGGAGACGAATCCGTCTCGACAGGAGTCAACAGACAAGATGCTGGAGGAAAGTGACAGCAAGACAACGACCAGGGAGAAGAATCCGTCTCGACAGGAGTCAACAGACAAGATGCTGGAGGAAAGTGACAGCAACACAATGACCAGGGAGAAGAATCCGTCTCGACAGGAGTCAACAGACAAGATGCTGGAGGAAAGTGACAGCAAGACAACGACCAGGGAGACGAATCCGTCTCGACAGGAGTCAACAGACAAGATGCTGGAGGAAAGTGACAGCAACACAATGACCAGGGAGACGAATCCGTCTCGACAGGAGTCAACAGACAAGATGCTGGAGGAAAGTGACAGCAACACAACGACCAGGGAGAAGAATCCGTCTCGACAGGAGTCAACAGACAATGAATTCTCAGACACACCAACATGTAGCAGACGTGAGCAGGTTCCTGAGGATGTCACCGTACCTGACGCCACCAATCCAGGGATCATCGACGTAATCTCAGACAGGGTATGATATGATTAAACGCAATATCCTGCATTTCTTCCTATAATGCACTGCAATAACGCACAGATAGCAATAGATAATAGCTTTGACCACAACTACGGGTAATGTATCAATAATTGTAGTTGCATAAAGTTTTATAAGCATTCATGCTCAATTTAATTATATCGACACCCTTATGGTTTTGTCAAAAACACATTACTCGTCAACTCAGGTATGTGGATTATCTCTATGCACTCAACTTACCCTACTTTGTTTTGAATATTTCTTCTTATCCTCAACTGGCTACTACAAAAACAGTTCATTTTCTCAACCAGAAGTTCAGTGATGTCATCTGCACCCACCAGGTTTGTTCACGTTGTAATTAGGTTAACAATATATCTATTAATAAAGTACATCAAGGTTTCATTTAATTAATCAATTGTTTTTCTTGAAGTCATGGAAAAACAAACTGGTTAAGTGCAGGTGACATCAATAAACTTAACAAAAAACAATGGATTAATCTGTTTTCGTGGTGGCACCACGTGGGAAAATATAACTAACTTGAGCGTAAGCTTACGGGAAGACCTGACTAACATGATGAACATGATTTTTTTTCAGGGGGAAGACATCCGAGACGTGGCGTTTAAGGACCTATTTCAGAGACTAGGGCTATGGGATTCATATCCAAAGAAGATACAAATGAAAGACATACTCCTCATAAAGAAGCTTCCTAAAAGTCAGGAGTTAACTGAAAAAGATCTATGGTTTCAGTATGTGAATATGGTTATGATGTTAGACTGCAGGGCCCGTCACTTGTTCTTAAGATCACCTGAAGACCTTGCAAATATAGCCCATGCTGATGATAAGGATGTACAAGATGATGATGATGATTTCTTTACTTCACATGTTAAAGCGGCCGAGGCAGTCCCACCTCAGACCCACATCCATCCAATGGATCTTCACATGGCGGTTTTTCACTGCTCTGACAATTTTGTGAGACAGTACCTCAACGGTAAACTCTCCACTTGTCAGTTCGCTTTACCTCTGTTAATTCCCAACCCTTGGACTGAGGATATAGAATTTCCTGCGTGGGCTCTGAGAAAGATCAAGAAGACAAACAAAAATGTTGCGGAACACATTTTTAATGTGCCTGTGCCTATTGTGACCATCATGAGGTTGGGATCATCTCCCAACTCCAAGTCTCAAATTATGAGTAACATTATCAACAAGAAGAAACATCCAGTGTTCTTCAATCGTCACTGCACTGGAAGCACAAATAACAGCCTACTTGTAAACGGGCTTGCTGAAATATCCTGGTACTGTCCAGGGGGGAGAGATGACGATGTATTTGACAGATGCGTTGCATTTGTCAACCTCCACGGCGATGCCTGCCAACTCCCCAGACAGGTGCGGTTTCTACAGGAAGTGAGCAATGCCATGATTCTCCTGCTCCCTGATCGACCTCTGAAGAGTGAAGAACTAAAGGTCGCACAGAAGTTGCACAAAGTCCCAGTTCCTCTGATAACGCTGTTTTCTGAGCTTGAGAAGGTGACCAACAGTAGCAACGCAAACATTAAATTTAAAATTGCAGCCAAAAACAGAAATGAGGCTGAACTAACAGAAGAGATTGTTCAAAAGATTTCTGAATTTATTTCAAGTGAAACCAAAACATGCAGCCTGGAGATGTGTTTGGACATTGTGAAAAAGAACAATTTCAAATTAGATGAGGATGAGAAAAGCTGTAAGGATGGGAAAGAGATCAGTCAACTGTTGATGTACTTGTTGAAGGAAACATCTGGGGAACCATTTCTGGATTCAACCTTGAAGGAGAAACTTTTGCCATTACAAGGCAAACTGTGGCAGGAGTGGTGTAAAAATGATAAACTGCTGTGTCGTTTACCAAATAAAGCAGATACCAGTCTAGAACAGCATGCAAGTGAAATAAAGATGGCTCTTAAATCTAGTCGGAAAGAGCAACTAAACGCTGCTCTCCCCTTGAACAACTTCTTGTTAAAATTATTAAAAAGTTTGTCTCATTCTGAGGACGAGGAGATTTTGTACATGTTACAGTGGCTTTGCATGTCCCTTGACCAGCACACCGCAGGAATTCTCTCAGGTCTACAGGAGAAATACCACAAAATATGGATGACGCAGAGGAGCAAAATGGACAAAAATTCAGCTCAGCTAGATAAAAAGCTAAGCAAAATTTCAGCACAGATAAAGGCCTCTGGTTTTACTCTTAATGATATCATGAGAGAAATATCTCAGCTATATGAAGCTCCTCATGACATGAAGTACACTGGGGAACACAAATCTTTTTTTGACAACCTTCCTTCTATTGGAGCTGATATGCTTATGTTGGGCTATCCACTTGAGTTGATGAACGGAGATGTGTCCCATGTTCCTCTGACATGGCTTAAGGCTGTTTTTGGCAAACTGATTCAAAAGCTTGGGGACAAGAATATATTTGTTCTCTCAGTTCTTGGGGTGCAAAGCTCTGGGAAGTCAACTCTTTTGAACACAATGTTTGGACTTCAGTTTGCAGTAAGTGCTGGGCGATGCACAAGTGGAGCATTTATGCAATTACTGAAGTAGATGAAGAGATGAAAAACCAGCTGCAGTATGACTTTGTCCTGGTGATCGATTCAGAAGGTTTAAGATCACCAGAGCTCAGTTCTGAAGCAACACTGACACATGACAATGAATTGGCAACATTCATTATAGGGATAGGTGACTTGACCCTGATCAACATCATGGGAGAAAACCCATCTGAAATGCAGGACATTCTTCAGATTTGTGCTCAGGCTTTTCTGCGCATGGCATCCGTAAAAATTAAACCAAGTTGCATATTTGTCCACCAGAACGTTGCTGAAACAACAGCAAATGATAAAAACCAAGAGGGAAGACGACTTCTTGAAAAGAGACTTAATGAAATTGCTCGCATAGCTGCCAAAGATGAAAATCGAGAAGCTCAATGTTTCAGTGACATCATTCAATTTGACATAAACACCCAAGTGTTTTACTTCAAAAACCTCCTGGAAGGAGATCCTCCAATGGCACCTCCCAATCCATCCTACAGCCAAAACGTCCAGGAGCTCAAAACCCAACTACTCCACATAAAACAGTGGCAAACTAAATGCAAACTGTCCACACTGTCCGAATTCAAGTTGAGAATTGAAGACCTCTGGAAGGCGCTGCGCAGAGAGAACTTCATTTTCAGTTTCAGAAACACCTTAGAGGTCATGGTGTACAACAAGCTGGAGAATCACTATGCAGACTGGTCCTGGAAACTGCGGAAACATGCCCTGGAGACACAACAGAGATGGCTAAATGAAATCAAAAGCCACTTGGTAGCTGACGTGTCAGTTTCACAGCTAACTGAGGACTTCCAAGACATTTACAAAACCGTCACAGAAGAAATGGAGACATATTTCAAGAATGAAGAACATACACAGATCCTGGTGAACTGGAGGAGCAACACTGATTTAAGAATCCAGAACCTGAAGGATGAACTTATTAATGAGACATGCAAGCTTTGTGAGGAAATGCTCAACATTAATCGTTCTAAATCCCAATTAGACTCAAAAAGGACAGAATATGAGGCAGAATTGTTAACAAAAAGCAGATCTCTGGCAGAAAGGTTGAAGGATAAGGACAGCAAATTAAGTGATCAACAAATGAAGGAGCAATTTAACATCTTATGGAGGGAATTGGAAGAGAAGGTGTCCAGAGAGAAGCCTATGGAAAAGGCTGTGGATATCAAGACCAAAGTGAAAACAATTATCTTCAACCACTTCAGAAAGGTAAAAAACATAATGGAAATGGTACAAAATGACAGGGTGACATTTCAGTTCAAAGAGGAATATGTCCAATTTAATCAAGGATTTTGGAAAAGAATGTGGTCAAAGACACCCTTGTCATCAAAAAATGATTTGAAACAAAAAGGTGAAGAACTCACAAGGAGCATCCTGGAAGATGTTGAAAAAAACATTAAACAAAAGGAGAATAAAGAACTTGATTTCAATGAGTCTTATGTTCATGAAATTTTGGATCTGATCAAACAAAATGCCAAATTTCTAAATGATCCAAACATTGAGCTCACAATGCATTATGTTGTAGATCTTTCAATTTTTGCTTGTTCTGAAGCAGTGAACCACTTCCAGAGAATGCACCACACATTCAAGAAAAATAATGATTTACTCACTTATCTTAACAGCAAAAAAAAGGATTCTTTTCAGATATTTAAGAGCTTTTGTGAGAATGCCTCCTCTGTCGAATTCTTCGTCCACTTCTTGTGCAATCACATTAAGTCAGCAATCCTAAAGGTTGTACCTGAAAATGTAAGTGTGCACATTGCTGATAAAATGAAAAGTGACTATCCTGCTTTCAATGGTAACAGGACCAACCTGGAAAACCACATTCTGGATTATCTTGCATGCAATGAAAAGTTTAATGACTACATGACATACATACACTTCCCTAAAAAGTTTCATGAGAAATTCATACAAGAAAAGGTGAAGAACTGTTGTGACTCGGAGGAAACACAGAAAATGCTCCTTTCAAACTTGTCATCTGTTGTTGATGACACTTTGAAGACATGCGATGAGGTAACATGTTCTGTGAATGAGAAAAACGGAACTCCCTCAATGTGGTTAGATGAGCTGTGTTCACAACTCGGCAGGAAAATGACATTATCAAGAGAAGATTTCAAAATCATAGAAAAAGAAGATCTTGAAGAAAAAGGACGAGGGTACGAAAAGAAAGACATAAAGAGGTTTGGGTTCTTTAGAGGAAAAATGATAAATTCACTTGAAGAAATTCAGAAAAATGGAAAGCAAGGCTTTGGGAAGTCTGACATGACCGACATGATACAGAGAGCAGGGGAAATTCTATGCAAACAGTTGAGTGGATGCTGGGAGCAGTGTCCATTTTGCGCAGCTATCTGTACGAACACAATCCCTGATCACTCATGTCGCCACAGTATGGAGTTCCATCGCTGTGGGATTCTGTCTGGTGTGCAGTACAAGGACACAGACATAGCCTTCATCGATTTCTGTACCACTGCAGTAGGAAGTACTTTGAGGTTTTATCACTCAAAATCTGGGAAAACGATTCCCTACAGTAAATACGAAGAGGCTGGCGACCCCTTGGACAAATGGAAAATCACAGCAGATGGAAGTGAAAAGTGCTACTGGAAGTGGTTCATCTGTACATTCCAGTCAGACCTAGAGAAAAGGTACAAGTGCAGATTTGAATCCTGGGGTAAAATTCCAGACGATTGGAAAAAAATAACAAAGGAAGATGCACTAATAGAGCTAAATGTTCAGCCAAAAAATAACCAACAAATGTTCTCTTTTTTTCAATCAATAAAAAATTAATTGCAACATGTGATGTAGTTTCATCATCCTGCTAATCTGGAACATGAAGTAGGCAAACATTTAGTTGGGAAAAACTTATGTTCTGCATGAATTATATAGGAACTTAACATCTTAACAAAATTTGTTTATATAGCAAAAGTTGAACAGTTTTTCCTTGTTTTTTGGTCATGTATTCCCAGCACGAGAGTAAATGCTTCATCTGGATTTTACAACATTATTTTGGTATTTCTCTAGGTTGCAATGTGATTCAAAATAAGCGTAGTTGAGATGATCCAGGCTTGACAAATATGGTTCTGAAGAAAAGAAGTGAATTACATATAGTACTCCTGTATCTTCCATTTCTCCCAAAATAGTAATGTTCATTGTTATGAGACTTTTGTACAACTATTATAATCTAGTTTCAGCAACAACAAAAATTTTGCCCCAACAATCTTAACTGCTAGACTACAGAATAACAACCAACTGCTCATGAGATGGAAAGATATAGGCTTACTATTTGTCCTTTGGAATTTTTGTTGAGTTCATTTACACTTTTTGAGAGATAGAAATAACTGATATATTTTATGATCCCAGATGAAAAATGTTGATTGGCCTATTAGTAAAAAAAGGAAATATACAATGTTTAAGATATGTTATGTTTAAGATATAACATTTGTTAATGATTATAACATAGTCCACATTTCATAGCTGATTATGAACTGTTTGCATGAGCTGTATGTCAGTTATTAAAATAAATCCAAGAAGATCAATTCTGTTTGGTGTTGTTTATTCTTGAGTGCATGCTGTAACATATGATCTTTTTTTATTTATGAGGCTAATGATTGGCTCTGTGTGATATTCAGAGATAAAGGAAAAACATAGTTCCATGTAATCCAGAACTAGGCTGCTCATATGTTGCTACTGTGCAGGTTTGTGTTTTGAGATTCATTTATTCATTAAAGTGCTATAGAAGATGAATACATTATACATACATACATACATACATACATCTTCTTCCGCTTCATCCGGGGCCGGGTCGGGGGGGCAGCAGTCTAAGCAGAGATGCCCAGACTTCCCTCATACATTATATTTTAACCAAATTGCAATCATCAATGGTTACCAGATACCTTGTTAAACCAGCAACGTTTATTATAAAAGACTGAGACCTGGAACTCTTTTACGGCTGTGCCCACTGTAAACATGTTTATATACATTAACAAAATATTTACAAATGGAACATTTCAAAACATACAAAACAAAAACAAAGACAACATCATATTGATCAGGCATTTTAAACCATTTCCCCCCCTACAGCTGTGATGTGGGTTAGGGGAGAGTGGGATGAGTTGAGCCAATTTTTACTTAAGTTGTCCACTAAACAAGGGGAAAAGAGACAGAAGTTAAACTTTTACATCTACACATATTTCAGGAGATCCCTTCAGATGCGGTGACAACAATGCACCAATGAAAGAAGGGCCTTGATAATATGATTCCTAAAAAAGTGGTCCTGTGGCCCAACTTAAGTTGATCCCAGTCAGTGGGTGTGTTGATCCCAGTCAGTGGTTAGGTTGATCCCAGTCAGTGGGTGTGTTGATCCCAGTCAGTGGATGTGTTGATCCCAGTCAGTGGATGTGTTGATCCCAGTCAGTGGATGTGTTGATCCCAGTCAGTGGTTAGGTTGATCCCAGTCAGTGGTTAGGTTGATCCCAGTCAGTGGATGTGTTGATCCCAGTCAGTGGTTAGGTTGATCCCAGTCAGTGGATGTGTTGATCCCAGTCAGTGGATGTGTTGATCCCAGTCAGTGGATGTGTTGATCCCAGTCAGTGGTTAGGTTGATCCCAGTCAGTGGATGTGTTGATCCCAGTCAGTGGATGTGTTGATCCCAGTCAGTGGTTAGGTTGATCCCAGTCAGTGGTTAGGTTGATCCCAGTCAGTGGATGTGTTGATCCCAGTCAGTGGATGTGTTGATCCCAGTCAGTGGATGTGTTGATCCCAGTCAGTGGTTAGGTTGATCCCAGTCAGTGGATGTGTTGATCCCAGTCAGTGGATGTGTTGATCCCAGTCAGTGGTTAGGTTGATCCCAGTCAGTGGTTAGGTTGATCCCAGTCAGTGGTTAGGTTGATCCCAGTCAGTGGTTAGGTTGATCCCAGTCAGTGGTTAGGTTGATCCCAGTCAGTGGATGTGTTGATCCCAGTCAGTGGATGTGTTGATCCCAGTCAGTGGATGTGTTGATCCCAGTCAGTGGATGTGTTGATCCCAGTCAGAGGGTGTGTTGATCCCAGTCAGTGGGTGTGTTGATCCCAGTCAGTGGGTGTGTTGATCCATGTCCTTATAAACAATTGGAAATAATTCATTATTTAGAAGAAAATAGTTCATCCCAAATACCTTAACTGTATTGGGCAGCGCTGTTTTAAATGTTTCTTGAGAGAAAGCTTTTGGCACACTCTCAAGGTCTATGCATAACCTCTATTCAATATCTTCATCATGGGGCAAGTAAATTCCACTGCAACTATTTCCTGTTTAGCCTAGGTTATTGGTTGTGTTCAAGAGCAGTAATTTTTATTAATGCATTTACACAGACAGCCCAATTCTGATCGAACACTTTTGACCAATCAGATCAGCTATTTTGCCCAAGATCTCAATGTTGTAAAAGCAGCCAGAATAACCTATCTTTTGTGTAAAATGTGTGTGTTATACAGTAAATTTGAAATATCTCCTGACATCTATGCCATTACATTATGCAATGACGTGATACTGACATGCCACAGGTATACAAATGTTTCATGGCATGATAGCTTTTCTACAATTAAAGTAAGAAATTATGTATGAAATAACATTTGATACATCAGAAAAGTAACATTGGTTCAACTTACCCCAGAGCATCCGGCTCATTTACCCCACAATCACCACTTTGGACTGTGAGTCCCTAGCTTAGTGGGAGGCCCAGGGTTCGTAGCACATTCTACAACCCGGTTTCTCAGAGACGTTGGGTTCAGTGGTCAAGCCTTACATCACACAGTAAAGAGCCTGTCAGAAGCAGCAGAGGAATAGCAACTGGTTGTGGGGTCCTCAGGCGCAATAGGAAGGAAATCTGGCTGGTGTATGTGGAAGTTGGGCTGAGGTGAGCAGGCGACAGGGGTCCTGGGACGCCAGATTCCCCGTCGAACCCTCTTGGGGTGTCATGGGCTAGTCGACGAAACACCAAGAACGGAAGGTGCCCACTCCAGTGATGTATCCTGCTCACCTCAATCCAGACGGTTGTCATGCTGATGCGCTGGGGAGATCACTATGAGGTTTATCCCCAGGGCCACGATGAGGTTTATCCCGGGGGCCACTATGAGGTTTATCCCCAGGTTTTCCTCCGGGGCAGGCATCGCAGCCGTTGTATGTGCTGATGCGCCAGGGAGGCAATAGGCTGATCCCTGGAGCCAACATTACACTTCAGCCAGTGACACCATGCAGAAGGATGTCTGTACCATCACACTGAGGAAACAATGGAGGAAAATGCAGAAGGATCAACTTAGTCTATTGTTAGTTGGTATTTATCTTGATGAGAGCAGAGTTCAAATCAGCACGACGTTTTAACACTTATTCATGTTATGGAAATCAGCAAGTGAGGGCTAAACTTTGACATACATTTTTATAAAGTGGCCATTCACTAACGTAAGACCATAACATGTCCAGTGACAGGTGAAATGAATAACACTGGGTCAGAGCATCTGCAAAACTGCAGTGGTCAGTACCTATCAAAAGTGGTCCAAGTTAGGAAAAGAGGTGAACCGACGACAGAGTCATGGGCGGCCAAGTCTCATTGATGCACGTGGGGAGGGAAGGCTGACCCGTGTGGTCCGATCCAACAGATGAGCTACTGTAGCTCAAATTGCTGAAAAAGTTAATGCTGGTACTAATAGAAAGGCATCAGAACACACAGTGCATCGCTGTTTGCTGCTGCATAGCCGCAGACCAGTCAGGGTGCCCATGCTGACCCGTCAAACTGCTGAAAGCAGGTGGCCTCGTCTGATGAATCACGTTTTCTTTTACATCACGTGAATGGCCGCGTGCGTGTGCGTCGCTTACCTGGAGAACACATGGCACCAGGATGCACTATGGGAAGAAGGCAAGCCGGCGGAGGGAGTGTGATGCTTTGGGCAAAGTTCTGCTGGGAAACCTTGGATCCTGCCATTCATGTGGATGTTACTTTGAAATGTACCACCTACCTGAGCATTGTTGCAGACCATGTGCACCCTTTCATGGCAACGGTATTCTCTGATGGCATTGGCCTCTTTCAGTAGGATAATGCGCCCTGCCACAAAGCAAACATTTTTCAGGAATGGTTTGAGGAACCTAACGGGGCCAAGGTATTGGCTTAGCCTCCAAATTCCCCAGATATCAATCCAATCAAGCATCCGTGGGATGTGCTGGACGAACAAGTCCAATCCACGGAGGCCCCACCTCACAACTTACAGGACTTAAAGGATCTGCTGCTAATGTCTTGGTGCTAGATACCACAGCACACCTTCGGAGGTATAGTGGAGTCCACGCTTTGGCAGGTCCGTGCTGTTTTGACGGCCAAAGGGAGACCTACACAATATTAGGCAGGTGGTCATATTTTTAGACCTGGATAAATTCGCTTTAACAGTCATTATACTTGACATAAAAACAATAAAAATGTTGGGGGTAAAAAACATACCACATTTCCCATGAGGCTTTCTTCATCACTGCCAGTTGGAAATGGTGTTCTTCCTGAATGTATGGTCACATGACAAAATTGTGAACAGCTGTCTAGATAGGGGGTGGCTCAACTTACCCACTGCCTCACATTACACCACTCACCCCTATTTCCAACACTTTATATAACAGTTTTCCAAAAGTTTTAATTGGTTAAATTCATCAATTTAGGCATTTTTCAAATAGCAAAGAGCTGTATTTACAGAATTAGGGAAACATGATTACATTAATATCTTGGTACAGATTTTACACAAAGAATATTTGATATTGTACAAGATCATAAAGTCACAATAAAAAAGAAAATCCAAAACCAGAATAAAGGAGTACATTACTGGGTTCAAACCAGACTATGTGAGTCACAGTGTTCCTTGACTACTCAAGGTGCTCAATATAGGCTACTTGAGGAGAACCAACCAACATTTACGAAGCAAAAACAAGAGAAAGTTGGTGAGGGATACAATGCTCATGTCTGAACAGTACCGGAGGTGAAAGCCATCGCTACAGCCACTATCTGATTGTGGTTGAGATTATCTCTGCAGTACTGAGGTCCTCCACCAGAGGTCACTGTAGCACACATCTGTCATTGGACTGTGCCACTGCGCTGCAGTCTTTGACCTCTTCACTGGCAATTGTCGGATTCTGTTGTTGCCTGTCTTTGGCATGTCCAGATAAAACCCCATCCAGGATGTGCTGTAGTATGTCTTTACTCTCACTAGGAGGCAGGTTGTAGAAGAAATACTGTGGAGCCATCTGAATGAACCTGAAGGGACAATTAAAAACACTATGATCCATTTTCTAGTATAAAATGCTTTTATGTTCTTTTACCAAGTACGTCTGCAAAGTTGACAGATCACTTTTGTAATATACTTTCCAATTCCAAAAGAATGGCCTAGTAATGGCCGGTGGTGTGGTCTTGTTGAAAGAGTACTCGAAAGCAGACTTGTAATACAGGATTATCCCATTCAAAGAAAATCAACAACCTAACAAGTCAGAAACACGTTTGTGCCTAGTTTGTATTTTTGGAACATAAATAAGCAAAAATGCTGTCATTAGAAGGGTGCAGGCCACTGACTTACAATTCGGGGGAGATTTTGGAGACCGTTCGGATGCAGTTGTTTTCGGAGAGAGTGTATTCATGGAACAGCAGCCATTCAGGCAGGCCCAGCTGGTGTGTCCTGGCCCCATAGCTGGAGGACGGTTGGACCTGGGCTATGTGCTTGTGTGTCAACATGAAGTAGTTTCCTGATCCATCAACATCACGGGCAATCTAGAGAAAAAAATAAGAACACAAGTTAATATATTGTATAATTAAGCAAATGCTTATAGTACAAGTGACTACAAGCCTGTGGTGTTGTTTACCACTCCCTGTGATATTAAACATTTGAATATTGTTCTGAGTTTACAGTGTTTTAGTTATAATTGTTTAAATTGTACCTTTTCAATTCCGGTAGCCGCCATTTGTTCAAGGTAACGTAATACTTTTTAAAAACAACATTACCGCTCCCTCGCCAACCCACCTGCATGAAGAACCCGGCCAGCAGAGCCCGTTTGATGTTCAGCGTGTTGCTCTTGGTCCCGAAGGAGCCCTCAGAGACGGGCAGCTCGATCCTCTTCAGGATGTCCGTCAGCTCAGACCTGATGGTGTCGGCCGTCTGGAGGGCTCTGAGGTTCAGGTAGTAGTCCTGACACCACTTCTCCACGCTGGAGTCTGAAGGAATGGTATTACAACAGTTAAACCCGCGTGCAGGAGACGGGACGAGAACAGAGGAGACATGAGGAGAGGGGGGAAGGGGTTGTGAGGAGGAGCGAGGAGAAGGGAGGACAGAGCTATGGGTACATACGACACTTGCAGATTGACAGTGAGAAACCGGTCCGGTTGACCTTAGTACCTAACTTACATGGTCCTCTCTGTTTGAAAGCATTGTAGATGTTGATGAGTGTAAAGTGGTCCCCTTCGGGGTGCTGGAACTTTCTGTGACACTGCAAAGCTTCTTGGGCCCTGCCAACAGGTGGCTCCAGGAAGCAACTCGGTGCTAAAACAGACAGAGGTCTCAATTCAATCAAACCTGCACTGCAGAAAATACACAGTAGCTTTTTATTTTATTTACAAATTATCACTGAATAAAAAGCTACATTTGCTACCAGACTGGTCTTGGTTACTGAATAAAAAGCTACAACTACTACCAGTGTGACCTTTAAAACACTGTCCCAGAGAAATCCAAATCATTACAGATAAATAATAAAAAAATAATAAAATAACTTTGACTGTAACAAAGTTCGGTCAGAGCTGCTGATTGGTCCAAATGGTGTGTCCATACCTGACAGCATAGCGGCGATGGTCACCACCTCGGTGACACAGTCAAACTCACAGGACGCCAGCAGAGCCTTGGCCATCTGAGCTTCCAATGGGAGCTCAGAGAGGATGATCCCAATCTCTGATAGGTTCCCGTCGTCGTCTAATGCCGCAAGGTAATCCAGCTCCTCCAATGCCTGCATGAGACCCTCAGGATCTGGGGGAATATATCAGTTACATAATAAAATACATACATTAGATAACACATACACATTTTGATGATCATATTTTACTGATGATTAAGTTTAGATTCCTCTGTATTATGACCATGGCTCAACTCCTCAATAGATGCCATGTGCCTTTAATCTTAAAACTCCATAATCAACCAGCAAAATTATATAAAATCAGTGTAAATGCCAGGTCAAAACACAGAAGTATCATGAAAGTTCAGCCGGTAAGATAAGCCCAGTTAATGTGTTACAGTAGAACCTTTGACAACATTCCACTTCCGGTTCACTGTGGCGGTTCGGCCCGATGGCCTAAACAGACGCCATTGTCTCATCGCTAACGAGCTGGCCTCCCCGGCGTGTCTGTAACCCAAACAGCGACCCATTTCCTTGTCCCCCGCGGCTCTGCTGAAAGGAAGCGTTCTGTGCCGACAGAAGGGTGCTGTTTGGGCCTGGCCCTGGAACGTGGCTGTCCCCACGCAGGGCTGGTTTATGTAGGGACAGCCGGGCCGGCCAGGATCCAGACAATGGTCCCCGACGGGCTGCTGTCAGATCCACTAACGCATGGCTGACTGACTTTAAGCAGCTCTGTGCAGTGAGAGCAGAACCCCTTCTGGAAACACTCGACCCTGGCCAAAATACACCCTCCAACCTGGACCTACTTCATCCGCTAATCTGGTCTAGTCATCCAGTCCCAGTGTCCCAGGCCAGTTCTCTCATCCAAATACATACAGTTCACATTCTGTACCCGACAATATCCCAGTCTTAGCAGAGTGAGACGTGTTAAAGTACCAACCGTCCAGGTTTTATTTTTAAACATCCCTGGGGATTCCTTGTCTACGAACTGACTGTGGATTTATTGAATGAAAATTATTCAAATATATGCATTTCCCTGAGCCTCCATTTTCCCTTGGCATGCTCAGTCAGTCCGATCATTGGGGCTTTAGGAAACAAATCAGAAGATATTTATTTACACAGCCATGAGTGGCTGATAGGCTGGTCTCGAGCCCACCTCCTTACCCAGGTCAACAGCCATTGGTCTATTAAAAATCAGATCAGCTTTGTGACATCATTGTTGGCCGAAAGGACCATGAAATTCCAGGCACATTTTCAGAAAGCTCTTACACACACAGGGCATTATCATAACTTATTTACACAATTTCAGAGGGATATTCTGACCACATAGTCCTTTGGAGATAACCATCAATCAAATCTATTTCAATCAAATTTATTTATAAAGCCCTTTTTACAACAGCAGTTGTCACAAAGTGCTTTACAGAGACACCTGGCCTTAAACCCCAAGGAGCAAACAACAGTAGTGTTGAATTTCAGTGGCTAGGAAAAACTCCCTAAGAAGGTCGAATTTTAGGAAGAAACCTAGAGAGGACCCAGGCTCAGAGGGGTGATAACGTATCAGACAAATCTTGTTTTAGAAAACACTTAACATGTTCTTGACTTAAACATGGCCGCCCCCGGAGCACAGAGGGCCCTCAGAAGCTCCACCCGGCTCTCTCCTGTACGAGGGCTTTTACCAACTGACCAATTAGGATATTTATCACCACCCGACCATTTATCACTTCCTAGTTCGACCATTTAAAGAAGAAAAATCTCAATGGGGTCTGGCTGTCTAAAACAGCCTGTTGGCGTTGTGGTCTAACCTGGTCTAGTGAGGAAGTCACAGTGTCCCAGCCCTGCTATCTCCATCCTCTTGAGAAACAGCACAGTGGACGTGAGGTTGGACTCCAGGATCTGAGGAGAGATCTCTGTGGGGAGCTGGGTCTCCGCGGGGTACAGGCAGAAACACTTTCCTGAGAAAACACAGACGGACACACGGACCGTGAATGAATCCCGCACGCTCAGAGTGGCTGTACGCACTTCCTGTCGCTTTCACACGGTGACAACAAACTGGTAGCAGTTGGCTCCAGCCTACCTAGTTCATTGACATCCACAGAAAAAGAACAAAAGGAAGTTGCATGTCTCGCTTATTCCATAGTCTTAGGCATTATCACCTCTGACGTCACCCTCTGGGCCAAGGCAATAAGCAGACCAGAGGGGTGGATTTCTGAGACGACTGGCTGGCTTTCTGAACAGCCATAGTTATTACTGCCAACATCGAAAGAGAAAAACTATACAACTAAAAAACTATTCAACTATTCCACAGCTAGCGCACCAGATTCAACTCATCAACAAGCCCTAAACAGATTAATCAGGCGGGGTAATTTATGGACGACAACAACATTGTGGAATCTCCGGCGGTCCCAGAGGACAAGTTTGAGAAACACTGAGGCATTATCTGGTAGATGACTCAAGTCAATGGGTGGTGACCTCACAGTTACTGTATATCACTGCAATACTTAGATGCTGGTAATGACATGTGTGGCCAGTTTCACAATGGTCTTCCTACTACATTATTAACATTTCAGTCATTACTGCAGATGCCCCAGAGCGACTAACTGAAAACTAATTGGCTCCCTATTTGAAAACATGGAGAACAGGTTATGGATGAAATAATTTTGGTGCAGGTAGACCAAACAAGCAACCCTGTTTCTTGTGTATCGCCACAACGATTCGATACACTGTCATAAATAACATCCCGATATCTGACTGCATGTAGATATTTCCCCACATCATCACCAGACAAGATAACATGAGATGTGATACCTGTTGATCCAATGAGCTGCCTTCTGATTTCTGCCTGGGATCTACTGATGGGTCCAAGGACTTCAGAGTTGGCTCTTATCCTGGGGATGTACACCTGTCAGAGGTCAAAGGTCAGTCATAGCATTACTATGTCTAAAAACTGTTTATGAACCATTCAATACCTGCTTATTATTAAAGTTGCATTATTCGGTTTTCGGCCACTGCCTGGAAAAAGTGGAGCCATTGAGCCAAAAAGGGGTCCCTAAAAAAGTACTACCATTTGTGCTGATAATGTATGTTTCCCCTTGTCATCAAGACCTCCTGCTTTCAGACTTGAAATGCTTATGGCTAACTGAGTTATGACAGTGACTCTACTTATATATTAGGCACATATAAAAAATTGATTAGCCTACTAGCCCAAATATAAAAAAATATAGCTAGTCACAAAGGTCCCAGACGGCACCTTTAACCACCATATAACTATTGTCTTAAAAGGATCTCTATGGTAACAGCTGTGTCATACATTTGGCCAAAGTGCTGCCTGCATGTAAGCTAACACATAGCTTGTGAATGCTATCCTCTGCCAGGCTGAAACTCACACATCGTTTCTCCACACCCGCGTCGATGACAAAGCGGACCGAGTTCACAGCCCAGAACAGGTCCTCGCCCTGACGGGTGGAGAGGAAGACCCGCCGACACCTGGCTGTGCCTGTACCCCTAAACTCCTCCACCAGGGGAGGGGGGCCCCAAACCTGGCCAGGGTACAGCCTCAAAGGGAGCAGGTCCCCGAGGTCTGCTCCTAGCCTGGTTCCCTCCCTCTGGAGCACAGCCTGGGCACAGACCACCTCCTGTGGGAAGGACAACACAGTGTCAGAGGTTCTTATGGAAAGGGAATAGCACGAGTGCTTACACAGTAATAACAGGTCTAACATACTAAATGTGGCATAAAAGAAATCCATGAGCAGGCACTTCAGAGATTTAAAAAGCTGTTATTGTATTGGCTGAGACCATATTAACATACAGCGCCTTGTCTGCTTAGGACTTCATCTTGGGGTTGAGACGTAGACAGCACTGTACGGCAGGCAAAGGTCATGGACGCAACAGGTCAATGTTTGGAGGAAACACACACACACACACACACACACACACACACACAGATCTAATGCCCACGTGGAGGACTGTTTCTGCCCAATCACCATTATACCACGGAGGTCAAAGGTCGACATCAGAGAAGGGGGTGGGGCGGGGGACTGGTGTGAAAATGCTGAATCGACACCTCCTTTGAAAGGCAGAGCTTTAAAGTCATTGTCATGTATTGGGTCGCGGAGAACGGGCCTTTAAAAGGGCTTTGTAACACTCATTCCAACAGACTGTGACAGCAAAAGGACTTGGGAGTGTTGCTTTGCCATTTAAATGAAGAGTGTTCTGACCCGATGGTTTTCGTTATTTATTTGGACATGTCTTCTTGCCAGATTTGAGAGTGCCTATTGTCAGACGTCAGGTTTCGGGGTGACGTGAGGCAATTTTGCCAAAGATACCGCCCGCTGCTACTGAGGTCTAAAGACAACGTTCTGCCCAACCCAGAAGGATATTAGCAGTCTATGAACAGGAAAGACAACGTTCTGCCCAACCCAGAAGGATATTAGCCGTCTATGAACAGAAAAGACAACGTTGGCAATGACAGCGTCAACATTTAGAGCACGTAGGACCCAAAAAAAAATATAATAATAATACACTAAACTGAAACACACGCGTACACCCTTTTTAACTATTCAACAACGTCAACTTTTCTTACTTGAGCTGAAGCCAAGAACACGGCCACATCTCCGTCCTCCCTGGTCTGGTGGATCTTCAGCACCAGCCTGAGGGCAGAGTACAAATAGTCCTTACTGGGGCTGAAGACCACCTCGGCTGGACGGGCGGCTTCCAGACTGACCACAGGGACGTTACTACCTGCAATGCAGTGCACATTTCGGTTAGTCCATTCCATAATGTCACCCTACTGATGGTGGGCAGACTTGGGATTCCATTCCATGTTTTACTCTGGCCCCAGTTCGGCCTTGGAGTTGAAAGTAACGAAAAGCTCAGCGTAGCCATCCCTGAAATGCTTCCAGTATTCATCACATCCATCATTATAATACACTCTGGAAAGAAGTGGAATCGCATTAACGTGCCTCACCCCAATGAAATAATCCATACATACACCATTCAATATGAAGGGGAATCTCACTGTACCGAAGTGTGCCAGCAGTCGCTCTGTCATGGACGACACAGTCAGGACCACCACACGGAGGTGCGGCCGACGCACCAGGATGTTCTGAAAGGTCACAGCCACAGTCAGTTGGAACCAGAGACAAACACCAAACCCAGGATCGGCCTTGCATCACAATCACAGTTACACTCTACACGACAAAATGACACAACAAATGTAAGGGCCTCAGTTTTCCTCTCAGCAGTGCTCCACGTTTGACCGGGAAAGACTGCACTTGGTGAAGTCAGTACAGACACACAGAACAAACAACGGCACCTCAAAAGTAGTGGACTGCGTGGGGAATAGGGTGCCATTTAGCACTCCGGCCGAGTCACTCCCACCTTGAGCAGTCCCAGCAGGACGTCGGTGCTAACAGTTCTCTCGTGGGCCTGGTCGATCACGATGGCCCCGTAGTGCTCCAACATCGGGTCGGACATCATCTCCCGGAGCAACATGTCGTCGGTGCAGTACCTGGGCGGAGGAGGGCAGATCGGAGCTAACTAACGGTGCCAATGTGTCAACACATTCTAGTCCGTTCACATTCACCGCCGGACCTCAAAGCCAGACCCACAAAATGTTTTTTCTTTCTTAATGGTGGGTGCAACTCATTATCCAGTAGAACCGAGTATCAGCGGTAATCCGGACTTCGTGGGGAAACGGGTCCCACGTTCCCATCTAGAGAACGGGTCTGTACGCCGTTTGGCAAAATGAGGATGCATGTACATGTGCATTCAGATTCTTGGGTCTGTTCGCCGTTTGGCAAAATGAGGATGCATGTACATGTGCATTCAGATTCTTGGGTCTGTTCGCCGTTTGGCAAAATGAGGACGCATGTATATGTGCATTGAGATTCTTGCAGCATTTTGTTTAATGACCACAGGGGACTCCTGAATAACACCACGCCATCGCAACCCGGGGTTCTTATCAGGCCCGGGAGTCCTGCAGCGGGTATGGCCAATCAGATTCAGAAAGAGTTTAGAATTTGTTCTCGTCCGTTAGTGCAGCAATTTTGTACAAAACAAAAAAATATATATATATGAAAAGTGGACAGAGTATAAGAACAGTAGACTGAGCATTTATAAATTACTAAAAAATATTTAGGAACAAGAAACCAAGCAAGCCTAGTTCAGCCAGCCCGCAGTAAAAACCAGTCATGGTATTTTGGCTGCCCTCCCTGTCTTTAACCACGACACCACGAAGCTACATGTCTGCTGAGAGTTGGTATAGCATGTATGTAGCGAGTGTGAATGTGTCGCTAGAAACCATTAACCATTGTGTTGAACGGAGTGACATTTCTTATTAGGTTTTCTATCAAATGTATTTTTTTGATACTCTCTAGGAATGTCAAATGTCTCAGAATCCACAGAAATATTATTAGAATCACTATTTTATGCTAAAAATAGAAATCACTAAAATGTGTTTAGCCATCAGGTTAGTTTACCTGAAGGAAAAGCTGGTGATACTAGAACTGTTGTAGCGCCTTGTTACTTAATTTAGATTTTACAAACCAAAAGGCCTACATAAACTAGGTCACATGCTAAGTTAATGATAATCAGTTGCATGCTAGTAATCTATGGAAACAAATGTTTGCTTACAGCATGCCAAATATCAGAAAGAGAAAGGCTGATATGGGAAGTCCCACTTCCTTTGGTGGAGGGCTTCAGATGAAATAAAACAGGGCAAATCAGTACATTGTGCAGGCATTGTGTATCTGAAGAGCCAGGTAAAGGGAGGTCTGGCTCCAGTGCTGGTCCTGTAAAGCCTGGGCCCATAAGGACTGCACAGATGGAGGTGACCTCTACACGTGCCACATCTCTGAGTCAGAATAATTCCATCAATGTTGACTACAAAGTCCCCCCCCCCCTCCCTCTCTCTCTATCTGGGGATGTTGTCCTCAAACTCAACCATTTTGATTTCATCTGAAAACTTTCTCTACACATTAACACATTTTCTTTCACTGTATATTCTTGGCTATATTGTCATGTAGTGTGAAAAAGGTTATCATTATTTAAAAAAAATGAAATGAATACTCAGAATAATGTGAATGGTAAATCATCTTTCTCATTTTTTATATTTGATTGATTAATTATGTATATTTTAGACATGTTTACAATCCTCCCTGGCACGTGTTTCAACCTTCCCTGTACACTGGAATGGCTGCAAAAGGGGAGTGACTGTATTTAAATACATTTTGCAACCTGTGTATATTTCATGAAACCCCTTAAGCCCTTGAATGTTATGGCGATTGAGTAGGGGAGACCAGGGACAGTTGCAATACTGCGATATTGCCAATAAATCTTTTTTTTTTTTCTTTTTTTACAATGGAGTAGCCAATTTGCTATATTGTAGCGACCTTGGTAAGGCCACATTGCCCCGCCAGACGATACAATATTATAAACTTCAATGTATCAACTACTGAAACAATGTATTTAAAGCATGGGAAGCAACCAAACTGGAGGGCCTTTGAATAACCGTTTCTCGTGTTGTTAATGTAGTTGACATTTAGCGGTCATCATAAAGCCTACGTACAATGTTATTTCCCAGAAAAGGATTCATTGTGAAACTGAAAGTTGGTGGCCATAGTCTCCGGAAAATCATTTCTCTAACGACTCTTTGGTTTTGAATTACTCTTTTAACGGTTTCGGTTTCCGACTTGAACTGAAAAGAGCCGTTCGTTGCGAAAATCTCATCACTACTGGGAAATCTCATGGAAAACCAAATAATAACATTGAGAGTTTAAGGGAATGCGTTTAGGGAGGGATAAGAACACTGAGACCGGATTCATGAAGAAATATTTTTTGTGAACTGTGGTTTCAAGGTAAGTGAATTAAGGGACGGATTTGAGTTTTTGCGACAGATGGGCCTACGTAGATGAATTGGTGCGCCTGAGAAAAACACATTTCAGTTCAAAACATGTCTATAACCGTAGCCTATACTAAGACTGAACCTGTAGCTACATTAAAACCGAGGTAAAGTTGTTTTGATATTCGACATTGGATATTCAACGGATATTGAAAACCCGACAGCAGGTCCTGTTTTCCTACAATAAGGTATCTGGCTGGCGTTACTTAATATGGGGGGTCCGGAATATTAAGTTACGTTCCTAAATAATTAGTAATGTTCGCCGTTGGTCAGTTTGGGGACATCCTGGCTTGACACACGGTTCGACGCTAGGTGTCATATATGGGCATGATGTCATTGCGTTGAGTGTGCTAATGGACAAAGAAGAGTTAACTGGCGTTACAACTATGTGATTTCATTCAATATTTTTTGTCAATATATAACATTGATATAGAAAACAAACGTGTATTTGCTTTGACTACATGTTGAAAAGGCGTTCAAGTCTGATTATGCTTTAGTTTTTTTGTTTTAGTTACATTCAAGAATGAGACACTGGTGGTTTAGAAAGCTGCTGAGTGCAGTTATAATACAGACACATGCATACATACACATGCACAGTCATACTCACTATGGCTGCCATGGTCAGTTTTTCTTTGAGGAGCCATTGCTTGGTTATATGTGATACAGTAGAGTGCCTTCATTATGAGGCTGATGGTTGAGAATTCTGCTTATTGCAGTTACAATGTTGTTTATCTGAGCTCTACATGTTACAAAGTGAAGCAGGTCACCCTTTTGCACTAGTTTATACAGGATTACCATTTATGTATTTTCCATAGATTCAACATATTACACAAATGCGAACAGGCAACAACTTCTCTGTCAGCAACAACAACTGTGAGCAACAACTTCTCTGTCAGCTAAACTGTTCTGAAGGTCCTTTGCAGAGACCTGTGGGTTTTGCTCTGTAGATCTGACCAGTTTTCATACAAATCATAGTAATGGTTTCTCCTTCCTTTGACTTGCACTGTTCATTTTAATAGCATTGTTCTAGAAAGTTGAAATTGGTAACTGGAAGTGTTTAATTTTCTATAACCTGTTGCAGAAAGGTAGCAAGTTTCCATCTGCATCATGTAGAGGTCAGGTCAACCAGTATACAGAAAATATACATTTTTCCAGGGGTGCCTGGAACAAGCCCCTTTTTAATTCTAGAGTAATGACATGGTTATGGACTTAAAACATTGTTGAGAGGAATATAAGTGTTACATGTCTTGCAATTTATTATCTGAGGTCTAATTTAACCCTTATCCTAAAAGTTGATTCAATAGCATAAATTACAGGTCCAAAAGAACAGTAGAACAGGTCCAAAAGAACACAACAGACATTACTGAAAATCTATTAATGTAGTCCAAAAGCATGAAGTTACCGGCATAACATAAAAATACAAAATTGAAATGATATGCCAGTTAGAAAATTAAACATTTAATCACCCGATCAAATATTCAAAACATTACATTCCAACACGGACAAAACTAAACTTTTTCTTTATGTGCTGTGTATTGAGCTTTGCCCGGATTCTGTAGGCTTTGGTTTCATCCTATCATGTTGTATGGTCAGGTGAACACTTCCAAATACTGCCCAGTTTACTCTTGCTAAACAAGATGATGTTTCTTGTCTCTTTGTCTCGTCAAACTATATTGTGTTTTCTGGATATTGTCATTTTTGTTGTGTGGCAACCCAGCATTAGATGATGGTTTAAAGACAGGTAATAGGTACCCTCATCAACAAAAATAATTAACATATTTTTCAAAACACTTGGGATACATTTAAAAATAAAAAAAAATTGGCCAATTAACAAACACGCCACAGAGCTACAAGTGTGTGAGTATCGGTATAGCATCTCGACATTTGATCATATTGACACGCATTAACATTACACCAAGTTTGAGTATTTTGCTAGACACAATTAAGCATTGTGTTAAACTGACTAACGTTTCTTATCAAGTTTACCTCCTCCAAAAATAGCATCTATGAACTGTATGGCTTTTGCCAGTTGCAGTTTTAACAGCTTATTAGCCAGTAATGGGCTTACTAGTATCTACTAACTTCTAATTGAAATAGTCATAAGAATCGAGCAATTGCTAGCGAGACTGATGATTAACTTTACACTGCCAAAGATATTTCATTTCATGGCACAACACTGTTCGTTTTAATTTCCTTCGTGAATGACATTGATACAATGAATATCAATATAGGTGAAGATAACTGACGTTTTCGTCAAGTGAAAAGACGAGAGAATGGTGTTCCAGTGATATTTTCATCCGTGCAATTGTGCCCTGTCACTTTACCAAGACAAAATGTCTTGAAAATTTGGGCATTTGCTTTACAAAATGGGGATATTGTGTGAATGCTGGAGTGCATGTGATTTTAATACAAAATATTGTTTTGTTATATTGTAAACTTAAATACTTAATAATAATAATAATTAATTTATTGTTATTTAGTGAACATCAGATATTCATTTCCTTTATGCTGTTATTTTTATAAATGAATATTATAATAATTATGATTTATGACATGTTTGATAGATTTAAATTAATTGCAGGTACTTCCCATTTCCACTGAATTTCAGGTTACAAAGGGCTCCATTCTGAAGGTCTGTTTTTGCCCCACAGCTAGTTGGTGCCACAAGTTTCAAGGAGTGCTTGATGCAGACAAAAAGAGTAGAATGGCTCAGACTAAAGCACATCAAAAGCTTTTTTGGGAAATCCAAAAACAGCTAATGCAGCTCAATGAAGAGCAGCTATGCATCCTGGCAGATGTCCTGAGTTTGGAAATGCCTGAAAAAGCCCCAACTCTTACAGGATCCAACGAAGCAGAACTGTTTGACTACATTCTGAGATCAATGAAGAGTCAACAGCTGAATCAACCAGAGTTTGAATGTGTCAGTCAGCTGCTTTTTCTGCAAGATGCCATCACCAACCTGCTGGAGGAAAGTGACAGCAACACAACGACCAGGGAGACGAATCCGTCTCGACAGGAGTCAACAGACAAGATGCTGGAGGAAAGTGACAGCAACACAACGACCAGGGAGACGAATCCGTCTCGACAGGAGTCAACAGACAAGATGCTGGAGGAAAGTGACAGCAACACAATGACCAGGGAGAAGAATCCGTCTCGACAGGAGTCAACAGACAAGATGCTGGAGGAAAGTGACAGCAACACAATGACCAGGGAGAAGAATCCGTCTCGACAGGAGTCAACAGACAAGATGCTGGAGGAAAGTGACAGCAACACAATGACCAGGGAGACGAATCCGTCTCGACAGGAGTCAACAGACAAGATGCTGGAGGAAAGTGACAGCAACACAATGACCAGGGAGACGAATCCGTCTCGACAGGAGTCAACAGACAAGATGCTGGAGGAAAGTGACAGCAACACAATGACCAGGGAGAAGAATCCGTCTCGACAGGAGTCAACAGACAAGATGCTGGAGGAAAGTGACAGCAACACAATGACCAGGGAGAAGAATCCGTCTCGACAGGAGTCAACAGACAAGATGCTGGAGGAAAGTGACAGCAACACAACGACCAGGGAGAAGAATCCGTCTCGACAGGAGTCAACAGACAATGAATTCTCAGACACACCAACATGTAGCAGACGTGAGCAGGTTCCTGAGGATGTCACCGTACCTGACGCCACCAATCCAGGGATCATCGACGTAATCTCAGACAGGGTATGATATGATTAAAAGCAATATCCTGCATTTCTTCCTATAATGCACTGCAATAACGCACAGATAGCAATAGATAATAGCTTTGACCACAACTACGGGTAATGTATCAATAATTGTAGTTGCATAAAGTTTTATAAGCATTCATGCTCAATTTAATTATATCGACACCCTTATGGTTTTGTCAAAAACACATTACTCGTCAACTCAGGTATGTGGATTATCTCTATGCACTCAACTTACCCTACTTTGTTTTGAATATTTCTTCTTATCCTCAACTGGCTACTACAAAAACAGTTCATTTTCTCAACCAGAAGTTCAGTGATGTCATCTGCACCCACCAGGTTTGTTCACGTTGTAATTAGGTTAACAATATATCTATTAATAAAGTACATCAAGGTTTCATTTAATTAATCAATTGTTTTTCTTGAAGTCATGGAAAAACAAACTGGTTAAGTGCAGGTGACATCAATAAACTTAACAAAAAACAATGGATTAATCTGTTTTCGTGGTGGCACCACGTGGGAAAATATAACTAACTTGAGCGTAAGCTTACGGGAAGACCTGACTAACATGATGAACATGATTTTTTTTCAGGGGGAAGACATCCGAGACGTGGCGTTTAAGGACCTATTTCAGAGACTAGGGCTATGGGATTCATATCCAAAGAAGATACAAATGAAAGACATACTCCTCATAAAGAAGCTTCCTAAAAGTCAGGAGTTAACTGAAAAAGATCTATGGTTTCAGTATGTGAATATGGTTATGATGTTAGACTGCAGGGCCCGTCACTTGTTCTTAAGATCACCTGAAGACCTTGCAAATATAGCCCATGCTGATGATAAGGATGTACAAGATGATGATGATGATTTCTTTACTTCACATGTTAAAGCGGCCGAGGCAGTCCCACCTCAGACCCACATCCATCCAATGGATCTTCACATGGCGGTTTTTCACTGCTCTGACAATTTTGTGAGACAGTACCTCAACGGTAAACTCTCCACTTGTCAGTTCGCTTTACCTCTGTTAATTCCCAACCCTTGGACTGAGGATATAGAATTTCCTGCGTGGGCTCTGAGAAAGATCAAGAAGACAAACAAAAATGTTGCGGAACACATTTTTAATGTGCCTGTGCCTATTGTGACCATCATGAGGTTGGGATCATCTCCCAACTCCAAGTCTCAAATTATGAGTAACATTATCAACAAGAAGAAACATCCAGTGTTCTTCAATCGTCACTGCACTGGAAGCACAAATAACAGCCTACTTGTAAACGGGCTTGCTGAAATATCCTGGTACTGTCCAGGGGGGAGAGATGACGATGTATTTGACAGATGCGTTGCATTTGTCAACCTCCACGGCGATGCCTGCCAACTCCCCAGACAGGTGCGGTTTCTACAGGAAGTGAGCAATGCCATGATTCTCCTGCTCCCTGATCGACCTCTGAAGAGTGAAGAACTAAAGGTCGCACAGAAGTTGCACAAAGTCCCAGTTCCTCTGATAACGCTGTTTTCTGAGCTTGAGAAGGTGACCAACAGTAGCAACGCAAACATTAAATTTAAAATTGCAGCCAAAAACAGAAATGAGGCTGAACTAACAGAAGAGATTGTTCAAAAGATTTCTGAATTTATTTCAAGTGAAACCAAAACATGCAGCCTGGAGATGTGTTTGGACATTGTGAAAAAGAACAATTTCAAATTAGATGAGGATGAGAAAAGCTGTAAGGATGGGAAAGAGATCAGTCAACTGTTGATGTACTTGTTGAAGGAAACATCTGGGGAACCATTTCTGGATTCAACCTTGAAGGAGAAACTTTTGCCATTACAAGGCAAACTGTGGCAGGAGTGGTGTAAAAATGATAAACTGCTGTGTCGTTTACCAAATAAAGCAGATACCAGTCTAGAACAGCATGCAAGTGAAATAAAGATGGCTCTTAAATCTAGTCGGAAAGAGCAACTAAACGCTGCTCTCCCCTTGAACAACTTCTTGTTAAAATTATTAAAAAGTTTGTCTCATTCTGAGGACGAGGAGATTTTGTACATGTTACAGTGGCTTTGCATGTCCCTTGACCAGCACACCGCAGGAATTCTCTCAGGTCTACAGGAGAAATACCACAAAATATGGATGACGCAGAGGAGCAAAATGGACAAAAATTCAGCTCAGCTAGATAAAAAGCTAAGCAAAATTTCAGCACAGATAAAGGCCTCTGGTTTTACTCTTAATGATATCATGAGAGAAATATCTCAGCTATATGAAGCTCCTCATGACATGAAGTACACTGGGGAACACAAATCTTTTTTTGACAACCTTCCTTCTATTGGAGCTGATATGCTTATGTTGGGCTATCCACTTGAGTTGATGAACGGAGATGTGTCCCATGTTCCTCTGACATGGCTTAAGGCTGTTTTTGGCAAACTGATTCAAAAGCTTGGGGACAAGAATATATTTGTTCTCTCAGTTCTTGGGGTGCAAAGCTCTGGGAAGTCAACTCTTTTGAACACAATGTTTGGACTTCAGTTTGCAGTAAGTGCTGGGCGATGCACAAGTGGAGCATTTATGCAATTACTGAAAGTAGATGAAGAGATGAAAAACCAGCTGCAGTATGACTTTGTCCTGGTGATCGATTCAGAAGGTTTAAGATCACCAGAGCTCAGTTCTGAAGCAACACTGACACATGACAATGAATTGGCAACATTCATTATAGGGATAGGTGACTTGACCCTGATCAACATCATGGGAGAAAACCCATCTGAAATGCAGGACATTCTTCAGATTTGTGCTCAGGCTTTTCTGCGCATGGCATGCGTAAACATAAAACCAAGCTGCATATTTGTCCACCAGAACGTTGCCGAAACTACAGCAAATGATAAAAACCAAGAGGGAAGACGACTTCTTGAAAAGAGACTTAATGAAATTGCTCGCATAGCTGCCAAAGATGAAAATCGAGAAGCTCAATGTTTCAGTGACATCATTCAATTTGACATAAACACCCAAGTGTTTTACTTCAAAAACCTCCTGGAAGGAGATCCTCCAATGGCACCTCCCAATCCATCCTACAGCCAAAACGTCCAGGAGCTCAAAACCCAACTACTCCACATAAAACAGTGGCAAACTAAATGCAAACTGTCCAAACTGTCCGAATTCAAGTTGAGAATTGAAGACCTCTGGAAGGCGCTGCGCAGAGAGAACTTCATTTTCAGTTTCAGAAACACCTTAGAGGTCATGGTGTATAACAAGCTGGAGAATCACTATGCAGACTGGTCCTGGAAACTGCGGAAACATGCCCTGGAGACACAACAGAGATGGCTAAATGAAATCAAAAGCCACTTGGTAGCTGACGTGTCAGTTTCACAGCTAACTGAGGACTTCCAAGACATTTACAAAACCGTCACAGAAGAAATGGAGACATATTTCAAGAATGAAGAACATACACAGATCCTGGTGAACTGGAGGAGCAACACTGATTTAAGAATCCAGAACCTGAAGGATGAACTAATAAATGAGACATGCAAGCTATGTGAGGAAATGCTCAACATTAATCGTTCTAAATCCCAATTAGACTCAAAAAGGACAGAATATGAGGCAGAATTGTTAACAAAAAGCAGATCTCTGGCAGGAAAGTTGAAGGATAAGGAAAGCAAATTAAGTGATCAACAAATGAAGGAGCAATTTAACATCTTATGGAGGGAATTGGAAGAGAAGGTGTCCAGAGAGAAGCCTACGGAAAAGGCTGTGGATATCAAGACCAAGGTTGCCAACATCCTCCTCAACCACTTCAGAAAGGTAAAAAACATAATGGAAATGGTACAAAACGACTGGGTGATATTTCAGTTCAAAGAGGAATATGTCCAATTAAATCAAGGATTATGGAAAAGAATGTGGTCAAAGACATCCTTGTCATCAAAAAAGTATTTGAAACAAAAAGGTGAAGAACTCACAAGGAGCATCCTGGAAGATGTTGAAAAAAACATTAAACAAAAGGAGAATAAAGAACTTGATTTCAATGAGTCTTATGTTCATGAAATCTTGGATCTGATCAAACAAAATGCCAAATTTCAAAATGATCCAAACATTGAGCTCACAGTGGATTATGTTGTAGATCTTTCAATTTTTGCTTGTTCTGAAGCAGTGAACCACTTTCAGAGAATGCACAACACATTCAAGAAAAATAATGATATACTCACTTATCTTAACAGCAAAAAAAGAGATTCTTTTCAGATATTTAAGAGCTTTTGTGAGAATGCCTCCTCTGTCGAATTCTTCGTCCACTTCTTGTGCAATCACATTAAATCAGCAATCCTAAAGGTTGTACCTGAAAATGTAAGTGTGCACATTGCTGATAAAATGAAAAGTGACTATCCTGCTTTCAATGGTAACAGGAACAACCTGGAAAACCACATTCTGGATGATCTTGCAAGCAATGAAAAGTTTGATGACTACATGACTTACATAAACTTTCCTAAAACTTTCCATGAGAAATTCATACAAGAAAAGGTGAAGAACTGTTGTGACTCGGAGGAAACACAGAAAATGCTCCTTTCAAACTTGTCATCTGTTGTTGATGACACTTTGAAGACATGCGATGAGGTAACATGTTCTGTGAATGAGAAAAACGGAACTGCCTCAATGTGGTTAGATGAGCTGTGTTCACAACTCGGCAGGAAAATGACATTATCAAGAGAAGATTTCAAAATCATAGAAAAAGAAGATCTTGAAGAAAAAGGACGAGGGTATGAAAAGACAGACATAAAGAGGTTTGGGTTCTTTAAAGGAAAAATGATAAGTTCACTTGAAGAAATTCAGAAAAAGCAAGACTTTGGGAAGTCTGACATGACCAACATGATAGAGAGAGCAGGGGAAATTCTATGCAAACAGTTGAGTGGATGCTGGGAGAAGTGTCCATTTTGTGCAGCAATCTGTACCAACACAATCCCTGATCATTCAAGTCTCCACAGTATGGAGTTCCATCGCTGTGGGATTCTGTCTGGTTGGCGGTACAAGGACACAGACATAGCCTTCATCGATTTCTGTACCACTGCAGTAGGAAGTACATTGAGATTTTATCCCCAATACTCATCTGACAAAACGGTTCCCTTCAGTAAATATGAAGAGGCTGGCGACCCGTTTGACAAATGGAAAATCACAGCAGATGGAAGTGAAAAGTGCTACTGGAAGTGGTTCATCTGTACATTCCAGTCAGACCTAGAGAAAAAGTACAAGTGCACATTTGAATCCTGGGGTAAAATTCCAGACGATTGGAAAAAAATAACAAAGGAAGATGCACTAAGAGAGCTAAATGTTAAGCCAAAAAATCATCAACAAATGTTCTCTTTTTTTCAATAGTTTCAACATCTTGCTAATCTGCAACATAAAGTAGATCAATACAAAAAGGCAAAGATTTAGTAGGTAAATAAATGTCTGCATGAATTATATAGGAACTTTACATCTTAACAAAATTAGTTTGTATAGCAAAAGTTTAAAGTTTTTTCCTTGTTTTTTGGTCATGTATTCCAAGCACGAGAGCAAATGCTTCATCTGGATTTTGTAACATTATTTTGGTATTTCTCGAGGTTTTGATGTGATTCAAAATAAGCGTAGCAGGTTTGACAAATATGGTTCTGAAGAAAAGAAGCGAATTACATACAGGTGATGGTCATATAATTAGAATATCATCAAAAAGTTGATTTATTTTAGTAATTCCATTCAAAAAGTGAAACTAGTATAATGTATACATTCATTCCTCACAGACTGATATATTTCAAGTGTTTATTTCTTTTAATTTTGATGATTATGACTGACAACTAATGAAAACCCCAAATTCAGTATCTCAGAAAATTAGAATATTACTTAAGACCAATACAATTTTTTTATTATTATTATAAGACCAGCACCTGTATAGTACTCCTGTATCTTCCATTTCTCCCAAAATAGTAATGTTCATTGTTATGAGACTTCTGTACAACTTATAATCTAGTTTCAGCCCAAATAATTTTTGCCCCAACAATCTTAACTGCTAGACTACAGAATAACAACCAACTGCTCATGAGATGGAAAGATATAGGCTTACTATTTTTCCTTTGGAATTTTTGAGTTCATTTACACTTTTTGAGAGATAGAAATAACTGATATATTTTATGATCCCAAATGAAAAATGTTGATTGGCCTATTAGTAAAAAAAGGAAATATACAATGTTTAAGATATGTTATGTTTAAGATATAACATTTGTTAATGATTATAACATAGTCCACATTTCATAGCTGATTATGAACTGTTTGCATGAGATGTATGTCAGTTAAAATAAATCCAAGAAGGTCAATTCTGTTTGGTGTTGTTTATTCTTGAGTGCTTGCTGTAACATATGAACATTGTTTGATTATTTATGAATGTAATGATTGGCTCTGTGTGATATTCAGAGATAAAGGAAAAACATAGTTTCATGTAGTCCAGAACTAGGCTGCTCGTATGTTGCTACTGTGCAGGTTTGTGCAGGTTTGTGTTTTCATTTCATTTTTCAAGTGTTTTGAGATTCGTTTATTCATTAAAGTGCTATAGAAGATGAATACATTATATTTTAACCAAATTGCAATCATCAATGGTTACCAGATACCTTGTTTAACCAGCAACGTTTATTATAAAAGACTGAGACCTGGATCTCTTTTACGGCTGTGCCCAGTGTAAACATGTTTACATACATTAACAAAATATTTACAAATGGAACATTTCAAAACATACAAAACAAAAACAATCAAAGACAACATCATATTGATCCTGCATTTTAAACCATTTCCCCCCCTACAGCTGTGATGGTGTTATTGCTTTAGGGATTGCTCATGAAATAATCTTCTGTTTGTAGCTTTTTTTCGTTTGTTTAGGGGAGAGTGGGGTGAGTTGAGCCAATTTTTACTTAAGTTGTCCGCTAAACAAGGGGAAAAGAGACAGGAGTTAAACTTTTACATCTAAACATATTTCAGGAGATCCCTTCAGATGCGGTGACAACAATGCACCAATGAAAGAAGGGCCTTGATAATATGATTCCTAAAAAAGTGGTCCTGTGGCCCAACTTAAGTTGATCCCAGTCAGTGGGTGTGTTGATCCCAGTCAGTGGTTAGGTTGATCCCAGTCAGTGGTGTGTTGATCCCAGTCAGTGGATGTGTTGATCCCAGTCAGTGGATGTGTTGATCCCAGTCAGTGGATGTGTTGATCCCAGTCAGTGGTTAGGTTGATCCCAGTCAGTGGTTAGGTTGATCCCAGTCAGTGGATGTGTTGATCCCAGTCAGTGGTTAGGTTGATCCCAGTCAGTGGATGTGTTGATCCCAGTCAGTGGATGTGTTGATCCCAGTCAGTGGATGTGTTGATCCCAGTCAGTGGTTAGGTTGATCCCAGTCAGTGGATGTGTTGATCCCAGTCAGTGGATGTGTTGATCCCAGTCAGTGGTTAGGTTGATCCCAGTCAGTGGTTAGGTTGATCCCAGTCAGTGGATGTGTTGATCCCAGTCAGTGGATGTGTTGATCCCAGTCAGTGGATGTGTTGATCCCAGTCAGTGGTTAGGTTGATCCCAGTCAGTGGATGTGTTGATCCCAGTCAGTGGATGTGTTGATCCCAGTCAGTGGTTAGGTTGATCCCAGTCAGTGGTTAGGTTGATCCCAGTCAGTGGTTAGGTTGATCCCAGTCAGTGGTTAGGTTGATCCCAGTCAGTGGTTAGGTTGATCCCAGTCAGTGGATGTGTTGATCCCAGTCAGTGGATGTGTTGATCCCAGTCAGTGGATGTGTTGATCCCAGTCAGTGGATGTGTTGATCCCAGTCAGAGGGTGTGTTGATCCCAGTCAGTGGGTGTGTTGATCCCAGTCAGTGGGTGTGTTGATCCATGTCCTTATAAACAATTGGAAATAATTCATTATTTAGAAGAAAATAGTTCATCCCAAATACCTTAACTGTATTGGGCAGCGCTGTTTTAAATGTTTCTTGAGAGAAAGCTTTTGGCACACTCTCAAGGTCTATGCATAACCTCTATTCAATATCTTCATCATGGGGCAAGTAAATTCCACTGCAACTATTTCCTGTTTAGCCTAGGCTATTGGTTGTGTTCAGGAGCAGTCCTTTTTATTAATGCATTTACACAGGCAGCCCAATTCTGATCGAACACTTTTGACCAATCAGATCCGCTATTTTGCCCAAGATCTCAATGTTGTAAAAGCAGCCAGCATAACCTCTTTTATGTAAAATGTGTGTGTTATACTGTGAATTAGAAATATCTGATGACATCTATGCCATTACATTATGCAATGACTTGATACTGACATGCCACAAATGTTTCATGGCATGATAGCTTTTCTACAATAATTAAAGTAAGAAATTATGTATGAAATAACATTTGATAAATCAGAAATGTAACTCATGCTGGAGCAAAGTGAAACATTGGTTCAACTTACCCCAGAGCATCCGGCTCATTTACCCCACAATCACCACTTTGGAGTGCCAGTCCCTAGCTTAGTGGGAGGCCCAGGGTTCGTAGCACATTCTACAACCCGGTTTCTCAGAGACGTTGGGTTCAGTGGTCAAGCCTTACATCACACAGTAAAGAGCCTGTCAGAAGCAGCAGAGGAATAGCAACTGGTTGTGGGGTCCTCAGGCGCAATAGGAAGGAAATCTGGCTGGTGTATGTGGAAGTTGGGCTGAGGTGAGCAGGCGACGGGGGTCCTGGGACGCCAGATTCCCCGTCGAACCCTCTTGGGGTGTCATGGGCTAGTCGACGAAAAACCAAGAACGGAAGGAGCCCACTCCAGTGATGTACCCTGCTCACCTCAATCCAGACGGTTGTCATGCTGATGCGCTGGGGGGGCCACGATGAGGTTTATCCCGGGGGCCACGATGAGGTTTATCCCGGGGGCCACTATGAGGTTTATCCCCGGGGCCACTATGAGGTTTTCCCCCGGGCATCGCAGCCATTGTATGTGCTGATGCGCCAGGGAGGCAATAGGCTGATCCCTGGAGCCAACATAACACTTCAGCCAGTGACACCATGCAGAAGGATGTCTGTATCATCACACTGAGGAAACAATGGAGGAAAACGCAGAAGGATCAACTTAGTCTATTGTTAGTTGGTATTTATCTTGATGAGAGCAGAGTTCAAATCAGCACGACGTTTTAACACTTATTCATGTTATGGAAATCAGCAAGTGAGGGCTAAACTTTGACATACATTTTTATAAAGTGGCCATTCACTAACGTAAGACCATAACATGTCCAGTGACAGGTGAAATGAATAACACTGGGTCAGAGCATCTCCAAAACTGCAGTGGTCAGTACCTATCAAAAGTGGTCCAAGTTAGGAAAAGAGGTGAACCGAAGACAGAGTCATGGGCGGCCAAGTCTCATTGATGCACGTGGGGAGGGAAGGCTGACCCGTGTGGTCCGATCCAACAGATGAGCTACTGTAGCTCAAATTGCTGAAAAAGTTAATGCTGGTACTAATAGAAAGGCATCAGAACACACAGTGCATCGCTGTTTGCTGCTGCATAGCCGCAGACCAGTCAGGGTGCCCATGCTGACCCGTCAAACTGCTGAAAGCAGGTGGCCTCGTCTGATGAATCACGTTTTCTTTTACATCACGTGAATGGCCGCGTGCGTGTGCGTCGCTTACCTGGAGAACACATGGCACCAGGATGCACTATGGGAAGAAGGCAAGCCGGCGGAGGGAGTGTGATGCTTTGGGCAAAGTTCTGCTGGGAAACCTTGGATCCTGCCATTCATGTGGATGTTACTTTGAAATGTACCACCTACCTGAGCATTGTTGCAGACCATGTGCACCCTTTCATGGCAACGGTATTCTCTGATGGCATTGGCCTCTTTCAGTAGGATAATGCGCCCTGCCACAAAGCAAACATTTTTCAGGAATGGTTTGAGGAACCTAACGGGGCCAAGGTATTGGCTTAGCCTCCAAATTCCCCAGATATCAATCCAATCAAGCATCCGTGGGATGTGCTGGACGAACAAGTCCAATCCACGGAGGCCCCACCTCACAACTTACAGGACTTAAAGGATCTGCTGCTAATGTCTTGGTGCTAGATACCACAGCACACCTTCGGAGGTATAGTGGAGTCCACGCTTTGGCAGGTCCGTGCTGTTTTGACGGCCAAAGGGAGACCTACACAATATTAGGCAGGTGGTCATATTTTTAGACCTGGATAAATTCGCTTTAACAGTCATTATACTTGACATAAAAACAATAAAAATGTTGGGGGTAAAAAACATACCACATTTCCCATGAGGCTTTCTTCATCACTGCCAGTTGGAAATGGTGTTCTTCCTGAATGTATGGTCACATGACAAAATTGTGAACAGCTGTCTAGATAGGGGGTGGCTCAACTTACCCACTGCCTCACATTACACCACTCACCCCTATTTCCAACACTTTATATAACAGTTTTCCAAAAGTTTTAATTGGTTAAATTCATCAATTTAGGCATTTTTCAAATAGCAAAGAGCTGTATTTACAGAATTAGGGAAACATGATTACATTAATATCTTGGTACAGATTTTACACAAAGAATATTTGATATTGTACAAGATCATAAAGTCACAATAAAAAAGAAAATCCAAAACCAGAATAAAGGAGTACATTACTGGGTTCAAACCAGACTATGTGAGTCACAGTGTTCCTTGACTACTCAAGGTGCTCAATATAGGCTACTTGAGGAGAACCAACCAACATTTACGAAGCAAAAACAAGAGAAAGTTGGTGAGGGATACAATGCTCATGTCTGAACAGTACCGGAGGTGAAAGCCATCGCTACAGCCACTATCTGATTGTGGTTGAGATTATCTCTGCAGTACTGAGGTCCTCCACCAGAGGTCACTGTAGCACACATCTGTCATTGGACTGTGCCACTGCGCTGCAGTCTTTGACCTCTTCACTGGCAATTGTCGGATTCTGTTGTTGCCTGTCTTTGGCATGTCCAGATAAAACCCCATCCAGGATGTGCTGTAGTATGTCTTTACTCTCACTAGGAGGCAGGTTGTAGAAGAAATACTGTGGAGCCATCTGAATGAACCTGAAGGGACAATTAAAAACACTATGATCCATTTTCTAGTATAA